>NW_026713955.1:0-24596 GCF_029784015.1 Lycium ferocissimum | reverse complement strand
TATTGATATAGTTCCAGAGAATATTTTAAAATGTGAAAAATGCGGTCAAAATGAGCCATAATTCATATTTCCTCTTAATCAACAATTTTACGGAGTTTGACAGAGTGGGATATATTTTTTTTGAATTATATTTATCAAAGTAAATAAGTCGTAATTTCTTGTAATTGTCAATTTTTACAGAATAATTATTAAACGTCAATTTTTGCAAATTTCTCGGGATTTTTGAATTTTAAATTTTTTAAAAGGCCTCCTTATTCCTTCTTGGACTCGGGAAATTTGAAAATTAGAATACGTGTTTTATGAGGTGAAAATTAGGTGTCAACACCTACCGTTGTCATCACTATAATTTAAGGCCGGTCAACGATGCTGCTACGTACACGTGCATCCCATACTCAATTTACCCTTTCACCTTTCTTGTGCAGGTTCGGATCCGGGTACGAGAGGAGATCAAGGCTCGTAGGTCCTTAAGAACACTTTCTTGGAGTTTAGGTTGAGCCGATGGTCCCATGGTGCCATACTACTTCCTGTTTTACTTTCTATCATCTTTCATTCTAGACAGTATTTATGTATTATTCAGACTTGTATTTTGATTTAGTAGTTCTGTACTTGTGACTTCCAGGTTTTGGGGGATCTACTGACTTAGACTATTTCACGTCCGTATTATCAGACTTATCATGAGACTTATTATGGTTTTTCTTTATTAATTCTGCAATTTATTTATGATTCGCGACTTGGTCACAATTTGGGGATTTTGGGTCGTGAAATTTTTTGTATCAGAGCTCAAGGTTTAATGGTCTCATAAGTACAGGAGCTATGTCTAGTAGAGTCTTACAGATGGGTACAATGACGTCCGTACCTATCTTTGAGAGGCTAGAGGGCATTTAGGATATTCTACTTCTTTCATTCTTATCGTGCATTCTTGAATTTATCGAATGTTGAGTTTCTTGTTTCACTCTTTTCTCAAAGATGGTGAGGACTAAATCGACCACGGCTAGAAAGCAGGAGCCCACACCTGCACTTGAGTCCATTGCTAGGGCTATTGTTCAAGGAACGGGTAAAGGGCGGGGCAGAGGTAGAGTTCTAGTAGCTAGACCAGCCTGAGGTCCAGCACCGGTGGTGTCATGACCCAACCGAAGGGCCACGATGGGCACCCGGTGCTATCCCACCCGGGCACCTCTTAACATACTTTCACATCACATCTAGGTGAGCCACATAGCTAAATCATGCTTTTCATTCATCATCATTCTAGTCTCATTGGGCAACAACACATCTATATCATCATTAACAACTATGCCTATATAAATGTACATAAGCCGACAAGGCTATCAAAATAATATCCCAAAATATAGGCCGACAAGGCCAAACATATCTAACTATATACACATGTCTACGAGCCTCTAAGAAGAATACGTCATATCATAACATATGGGCGGGACAGGACCCCGTTGTGCCCATGAATATATACACAAAAGAATCTATACCAAAAGTCGTAGCTCCGAATGAAGTGAAGCTCCGCTATGCAGTCTCCGAGAAAATACAGCTATGGATCAAGTCTGTCTCCCTGGCCACCTACGGGCATGATGCAGCGTCCACAAACGAAAGGACGTTAGTACGAAGAATGTACTGAGTATGTAAAGCATGATCAATATCAATATGAATACCTAATAGACAACATATGAAATAACATAGGATGGGAGATAATAGCGTCATCGTCAAAGCACTTACTTGCTTTCCATAGGGACGTTCCATTTCTATTGCGTATTAGTGTACATACATCCATACCCGTACTCATTTACCTTTCGTGTCCATTTTCGTATTCGTATTCATATTTCCATTCATACTCATGTTCATATCATATACATTGCATATACATAGCCTTTACTTGGCATTTACTTATACTTAGTATATTCGTACTCATATTGATGTCATATACATAGCATTCATATACAGCATTTATATAGCATACCCGACCACAAAGGTTCGGTGTTTCACATAGCTGGCCCTACCAAGGCTCAGTGTCATACCTGGCCCTACCAAGGCTCAGGGTTATCCGTACCCAACTGCAGTGGTGCGCACGCATCGTCATAAATAGATATATACATATACACATTCACTATATTCTACCCGGCCATATAAGCTCGGGGTTCACATTAACCACTCATGGGCACATACACATATAAGCTCATAATTATCTTTAACCTTTTTACTATCGTCATTCATTACCTCTATCCTTAAAGGGTTACTCGTCGTATAAGAGACTTAGTACAATCGTATCGTATCAAGAATCATAAGTTTAATAGCTTTTAGAGTTAGGATCATTAGGGAACATCGTAGGCTCATAGAGGGATAAATATTTGGCCAAAGAACCATGCCTTATGAAAGAAGGGTTAGCCTTACATACCTTTCCGTTCAACTATTCTATCACTTGCTCGTGCCTCTTCAATGCTCACGTTCCTACCTTCATTAGAGTGCATACTAACATTTGAGAATTGGTAGCTTACCATTCATGACTAAAGCTAGGGAAAATCGGACAAAGATCTCCTTTATTTATACAACTTCCTCCATATCATATATCAACTCCCAAACATCAATAATAACATTCACAAAATCATCACAATAGCCTTTATTCAACTACATCATCCTTACTTTTCAATTCACTTCCAATCATCCACATTCGTGGTCATGTCACATCATCACGTTCATTCACATACAATGTCGATTCCATACTCTCAATATCATTTATAACATGATCATATTCATAACGTATCAAGAATCATGACTCATTCCAAACATTTACTCAAAAGTGATACTATTCACACATTCATGACCCATTTCCTATTTCGTTATATAATCCAAGTGTTTCAACTTTCAAATACCTTAAATAACATGGATATGTCATAAAACTTACCTTAGATGGTGTAGGATTGAACCTTGGGTGCAAATACCTTACTTGAGCAAAACCCTTGTTTTTCCTTCACTTGGATTCCTTGTTTCTGATGAACTTTAATGGGTTTTCTTGCTTTGATTCACTTGGTTTGATGATAAGAACCTTTGATTTCCCTTGGATTCTTGTTCATGAAATATATGTAATGTTCTAAAGACTTTAGAGAGAAGCGGGGAAGCGTTGGAATGAAATAATGAAATTGGAATCACATTTAAAGACTTGGAAGATTTCAGCTCGTCAGGAGTTCCACGGACTCTTCCACGGTCTGTGGAACATGGTGCTGTCCGTGGTTCTGGTCGTGGTTCACCACCAGCCAGCCACCATCTCTGGTGGCAGTTCCACTGACCCCTCCACGATCCGTACAAGGTTTCACGGTCCGTGGAAGTGGCCGTGAAACCCACAGCTTCTCCGAAGTTGTTCCGGTCGTCTCGTTCGATCTCCAATCCTTATGGAAACTTCTTAACACTTGTTTATCACTTCATTAACAATCTAAGGGACATTATAACTCTTCCCTAAAACATCATTAAGTTTTCATCAACTTGCTACTCATAAATCCTTTCCGATACTTATCGTATACATTGCTTTCTCTTGGCAACTTTCTCGTCTAACATCGAATGTCTTTAAAATCTTATTTAGAATCATCAAATGCTATTTCTTACTTATTGAAACATCATATACTTCATACTCTTCATTAGCCCATTCACTGTGCATCAACAAAAAAATTTTCGAGGTGTAACATTCTTCCCCCTTAAGAACATTCGTCCTCGAATGTTAAGCACTCGGGAACTCTACGAAAATTTCGCCAGAGTTTCCCCTATAATATGACACTACCATCCTATCACAACAACCCATAATAACAATGCCTCACAGGGCTACGACATAATAGCAATATAATTTGGCCACACACGACCCAATGCATATAGGAAAGCATACATACCTTATGATCTTGACGTCTCATCTTAGCTCTCTTCCGGGGGCTGAAATAAGTGTGGATATTTGGATTTCATGATTTATTCCGCTTCCCATGTCACCTCTTCTCGATTATTATTTCTCCACAAAATCTTAACTGAGGCCACTTCTTTGTTTCTAAGCCTCCGTACTTGCCTATCTAATATGGCAATGGGTATTTCATCATACGTTAACTTTTCTGTCACTTGAATATCATTTACTGGGACGATCCTAGTAGGATCTCCAATACATTTACGAAGCATCGAGACATGGAAAACTGGATGAACTGGCTCCAAATCAGGAGGTAGATCTAATTCGTAAGCTACTTGGCCTACCTTGCGCACAATTTCATAAGGCCCAATGTACCGGGGACTTAACTTCCCCCTTTTGCCAAATCTCATAACGCCTTTCATTGGCGACACTTTCAAGAATACCTAGTCTTTTACTTGGAACTTTATGCCCCTTCGACGATTATCCGCATAGGACTTTTGACGACTTTGGGCTGCTAATAACCGATCTTGTATGAGCTTAACTTTCTCTATAGCTTGCTGGACCAAGTCTGGCCCTATCAATTTAGCCTCTCCTGTTTCAAACCACCCAATTGGGGATCTACACTTTCGCCCATATAAAGCTTCATACGGTGCCATTTGAATGCTAGAATTATAACTATTATTGTAAGAAAATTCAATGAGTGGCAAATGATCATCCCAATTACCTCCAAAATCTAACATGCATGCCCGTAACATATCCTCAAGAGTCTGAATGGTACGTTCAGCTTGACCATTAGTCTGTGGATGAAATGCCGTGCTAAGATTCACATGAGTCCCCAAACCCTCTTGGAAGGCCTTCCAGAAATTAGCCGTAAACTGAGTACCTCTATCGGAGATAATAGATACCGAAACACCATGAAGTCGCACTATCTATTTAACATAGAGCTTTGCATAATCTTCTGCTACATACGTCGTTCTGACTGGTAAAAAATGAGCTGACCTTATCAACTGCTTGCTGGATTATATCTGGGCCAATTAACTTAGTTTCACCAACATCGAACCAGCCAATCGGTGACCTGCATTTCCTGCCGTACAGAGCCTCATATGGTGCCATCTGGATAATGGAGTGGTAGCTATTATTATAAGCAAATTCAACTAGTGGCAAATGATCGTCCCAGCTACTTCTGAAATCAATAACACAGGCCCGCAACATATCTTCCAGCGTCTGAATAGTACGCTCGGCCTGTCCGTCAGACTGAGGATGAAATGCTGTACTAAGACTCACCTGTGTCCCCAATCCTTCCTGAAATGATCTCCAGAAGTTAGCTGTGAACTGGGCACCTCTGTCGGAGATAATAGATATGGGAACTCCGTGAAGTCTCACTATCTCCTTAATATATAATCTGGCATAATCCTCAGCTGAATAAGTAGTCCTGACTGGAAGGAAATGGGCTGATTTTGTCAGCCTATCAACGATAACCCATATGGAGTCATACTTCCGTGGAGTGCGAGGTAAGCCTGTAATAAAGTCCATATTGATTATCTCCCACTTCTAAGTCGGAATCTCCGTCTCCTGCAACAACCCACCGGGCTTCTGATGCTCGATCTTAACCTGCTGGCAATTTGGGCATTGAGAAACGAACTCTGCTATGTCCTTTTTCATACCATCCCACCAGTATAAGCATCTGAGGTCATGATACATCTTCGTCGACCCTGGATGAACAGAATAACGGGCATAATGTGTCTCGCCCATAACCTGTCGCCGCAGCCCCGCAACATCAGGTACACATAATCTGCCCCTGTGTAGTAATACTCCATCGGATGTAATCTCGAATGGGGTCTTCTCCTTTTCGAGGGCTGTGTCTCTGTACTGTGCTAGAACAGGATCCTCGTACTGACGTCGCTTTACTTCTTCCATAATAGAGGATTCAGCCATCTCTCGGACAGAAATCCCGGTGCCTCCAGAATGGGCCAAACGGACTCCAAGACTAGCTAGCTGATGGATTTCAAGAACCATTTCTTTCTTTTCAGATGGCACGTCCGCCAGGCTGCCTATAGACTTACGGCTGAGTGCATCTGCTACAACATTAGCTTTCCCAGGATGATATAAAATATCGACATCGTAGTTCTTCAGCAGCTCTAGCCACCTCCTCTGCCGCAAATTCAGCTCCTTTAGGATTTCCTGCATTTTCTGCCGTACAGAGCCTTATATGGTGCCATCTGGATACTGGAGTGGTAGCTATTATTATAAGTAAATTCAACTAGTGGCAAATGATCGTCCCAGCTACCTCTGAAATCAATAACACAGGCCCGCAACTATCTTCCAGCGTCTGAATAGTGCGCTCGGCCTGTCCGTCAGACTGAAGATGAAATGCTGTACTAAGACTCACCTGTGTCCCCAATCCTTCCCCGAAATGATCTCCGGAAGTTAGCCGTGAACCGGGCACCTCTCGTCGGAGATGATAGATATGGGAACTCCGTGAAGTCTCACTATCTCCTTAATATATAATCCGGCATAATCCTCGACCGAATAAGTAGTCCTGACTGGAAGGAAATGGGCTGATTTTGTCAGCCTATCAACGATAACCCATATGGAGTCATACTTCCGTGCAGTTCGAGGTAAGCCTGTAATGAAGTCCATATTGATTATCTCTCACTTCTAAGTCGGAATCTCCGTCTCCTGCAATAACCCACCGGGCTTCTGATGCTCGATCTTAACCTGCTGGCAATTTGGGCATTGAGAAACGAACTCTGCTATGTCCTTTTTCATACCATCCCACTTGTATAAGCATCTGAGGTCATGATACATCTTCGTCGACCCTGGATGAACAGAATAACGGGCATAATGTGTCTCGCCCATAACCTGTCGCCGCAGCCCCGCAACATCAGGTACACATAATCTGCCCCTGTGTAGTAATACTCCATCGGATGTAATCTTGAATGGGGCCTTCTTTTTTTCGAGGGTTGTGTCCTCGTACTGACGTCGCTTTACTTCTTCCACAATAGAGGATTCGGCCATCTCTCGGACAGAAATCCCGGTGCCTCCAGAATCGGCCAAACGGACTCCAAGACTAGCTAGCTGATGGATTTCACGAACCATTTCTTTCTTTTCCGATGGCACGTCCGCCAGGCTTGTTATACCCCGCGTTTTCAGAGCATGAGTTTGACATGTACCTCATCGTAGTAATGAGATGTTTTGAAAGGCACAAGCCATGGAAAGTACGTAACAACGAAGAAAAAGGGTGAATTACGATCTCGTAAGTCGTAATCGGGAAAGAATATTTTGAAACACGGGAACCTGGCCATTATTAGTTTAATAAGTGATAAATATCATGTATGGAGAATTTCGGAATATTTCGGGATTGAGCAAATTGAAGAAAATAAGTTCGACGAAAATTTGAGAAACGCGGGACGGATTTTAGTTAACTTTGGAGGCGCATATCTCATAGTATATGTGGAGTTTTAAGGTGGTTTAAAGTCCTAAAATGAAGTTCGTCGAGTCTAGTTTGTAATGCAACCAACCGTTCATTGATAGGACATCGAAGTAGAGAATTATAGACGTTACAAACTGAACGTCGACGCAAAAAGCATTCCCGCGCAGACCGCCACGGCATTGCTACAAGACTGCTACAGCAATGTAGCTACAGTAAAACCGACTTCGAGTCCGTTTTAAGGGTTAAAATCTCATTTTTTTTTTCATCCAAAACTTCCAAAAATTTCCAGAAAATTCAGCAACAAAGGGAGCAAATATACATCGCAACAATTGAGGATTTTGAGTGAGATTTCAAGTAATGAAGTACCAATCGAAGTCCGGGCAGCGCATAGTCACGAATATAATTTCATTTGGAATTAGAGGAGCATGGGAACAAGAAAATGTTGAAGAAGGTAAGTTTTAATCCTCTTTTCACATGTTATGGATGGTTTATATGTGTTGTGGTGTGTGGAAATTCATGAAATATGGTATGTTGAAGTGAAGCCGTGTAGGTGTTGGTTATGTTGGAGTGATGAACTAATTTTTATTTAATATTTTGGTTGTTGTTGATATGGATTCCATAATGAAAATGATGGTTTAATGATTTAAATGGAAGTTGGAGTCGTTTGTAAGTTGTTAGAGAAGATAATGTGATTTTAATATGGTTTCTGGAATTTAAGTGAATAATATTGTTAACGTGCGGATTGTTAGTGAAGTTTATGAATTTGGAAGGAAGAAATATGTTATGGTTGTTCATGTTGAGTTGGGAAGGTTTCGGGTTCTATGGCATATTATTTGGATTGTTTGAATATTTTTGTGGATTGTTGGAAATGTTATTGAATCATGTTTGAATGGTTTTGAGTTGGTATTTGAACGTGTGAGCAATGATATTGAATTGATTATATATGTTGGTTTGAACGTAATTGGAATGTCGTCGCATTGTGCGAAAGAAGGTTGTTGATGATAAAGTGCGTTTTGAATAAATGGTTGATGTTGTTAGAATGTTTGTTGGTATTGTTGTTGATGAATTTGGCCGAGTTAAAATCTCGGGGTTGTTGCATTTATAGGGGAAATGCTGCCCAAAATTCTGTAAATAAAGTGCAAACTTGGAATTGGATCTCTCGATGCTTATGACTAATGGTTAATGCATAATGACCTTATTGTAGATTTTGAGAAGCCGAGACTTGAGTTTGGATTAGCTTAGGAAGCAATCGAGGTATGTGAAGCTTACCCTTCTTTTCTTTTGGCATGTCTTAGACGGATTAAGGTATGACATGATTTGTGTCTCGGGGTAACTCCATTCTTAAGTTTTCGAGTATGTTTGTGATTTGTATTTGCTTTTGATGTTGGTATCCTTAGTATGGTCGGCTATGGTTCGTATGTCTTTGATATGATTGAGTTTGAAATGTTGTGTAAGCGATTCTTATATGTTTCTTAATATTCGTGTCCTTAATGCGGTCGAGTTATGATCCTTACGTCTTTAGTATGATTAAATTTCTAAGGTTGCAAAAGAGTTATATTTTTCAAAAGAATTTTGTTTCAAAAGAGTTTTGTTTTCAAAAGAAATATGTTCCTAAACGATTTCGAAACTACGAACGACCGTAACTTTCAAGAGAGAGCTCGGATCGCTTTGATTTCTTCGCAAATGATTTCATGACGAGTAAGGACTTAAATTTTTATAGGCGGGCCCGGATTGGGTTGACGCTCGTCCGTGAGTCCCGCGACTTTTCTATGTCGGTTTTAAATGACCTATTTTTTTTAAAAGGGATTTAATACGACCACTTTTCCGATCCCAAGCATGATTATTTATTTATCTCGTCGAGTTGGAAATAAGGATTTTATGCCCATGATTTTGATACGTAACAACGGTTTCGAAGTTTGGTTTGATATGTCCCGAGCGAGATTCGGGAGAAAACTTGATTTGACTATGGTTTTGGATTTTCAAAAAGAGGGTTCGTTTTGATCACTCGGTTGAGTCCGTGATGATGTCCGATATGCGTGTGGTCACTTACGATCCGCTCGTGCGTTCTGTGTTACCTCTTTCACCGGATCCCGGGCCGGTATATGATCGTGCGCACTATGATATACTCTGGTGTTATGCTGTGTTGTGGCGCCAGATAGGGTGGCGACCACGTTCTGTCCGCCGGGTCCTATGGACCGCATTTGGTATGTGATGATGTATGATGATATGATGAGTTTGTTCACCGATGGTGGGGCAAACCCAATGATGAGGCAAATCCCACATCGGTTAATGTTATTTCATATGACAGATTATGATGCGTTCGGTATGAGTAAGTATGATTTGTGTGTCGGATGTAAGTACTTTGGTATTTGGGTTTTTATACTCACTTTCTCGTACCCCCGACTTAGGTTATGATTTCATTTTCTCGTATGCTATGCTTTACATACTCAAGACATATTCGCATCCGACCCCTTTTCTTCGGGGGTGCGTTTCATGCCACGCAGTACCCACGGATGAGTAGGTGATGTTAGCGAAGATGTTCCACTGGATTGGCGAGTTCCATGTCTTCCGAATGCCGCCGAGTCCGAGTGCTTGTATGGTATCCGAGATGTTAGTAGAGACTTTGCGAGACGTGTCGAGTGTATGATATGTCGGGTCGTTTTGTAAGCGGCTATGTAAGCCGGTGTGTTTGTATGCATTACGCTACCGATGTGTTTGGCAAGCGGCTATATAAGCCGAAGTACTATTGTGCCTTATATTACAGTTTTCATACGATCCGCAGATTTTATTTGATTTGAGAAAAAAAAACGAAAGGCATGTTTGTTTTCTCGAAAAATTTTCATTACGTGCGCATGTTATTTTTTGTGGGCCCAGTATGGTTATGAGTATTACGATAGCTAGCGGGTTCGCTCGGCCCTAGGTAAGGGTCGGGTGCCCATCATACCCTATCGGAAATTAGGGTGTGACAAGGCTGCCCATAGACTTACGGCTGAGTGCATCTGCTACAACATTAGCTTTCCCAGGATGATATAAAATATCGACATCGTAGTCCTTCAGCAGCTCTAGCCACCTCCTCTGCCACAAATTCAGCTCCTTTTGGATTTCCTGCATTTCCTGCCGTACAGAGCCTCATATGGTGCCATCTGGATACTGGAGTGGTAGCTATTATTATAAGTAAATTCAACTAGTGGCAAATGATCGTCCCAGCTACCTCTGAAATCAATAACACAGGCCCGCAACATATCTTCCAGCGTCTGAATAGTGCGCTCGGCCTGTCCGTCAGACTGAGGATGAAATGCTGTACTAAGACTCACCATTCCCCAATCCTTCCCCGAAATGATCTCCGTGTTAGTCGTGAACTGGGCACCTCGTTGAGATGATAGATATGGGAACTCCGTGAAGTCTCACTATCTCCTTAATATATAATCTGGCATAATCCTCAGCTGAATAAGTAGTCCTGACTGGAAGGAAATGGGCTGATTTTGTCAGCCTATCAACGATAACCCATATGGAGTCATACTTTCGTGCAGTGTGAGGTAAGCCTGTAATGAAGTCCATATTGATTATCTCCCACTTCTAAGTCGGAATCTCCGTCTCCTGCAATAACCCACCGGCTTCGATGCTCGATCTAACCCAACTCGCCGGGCAATTTGGGCATTGAGAAACGAACTCGCTATGTCCTTTTTCATACCATCCCACTAGTATAAGCATCCGAGGTCATGATACATCTTCGTCGACCCCCGATGAACGTAATAACGGCATAATGTGTCTCGCCCATAACCCGTCGCCGCCCCCGCAACATCGTGTACACATAATTTGCCCCCGTGTAGTAATACTCCATCGCATGTAATCTCGAATGGGGCCTTCTTTTTTCGAGGGCCGTGTCTCTCGTACCGTGCTAGAATAGGATCCTCGTACTGACGTCACTTTACTTCTTCCACAATAGAGGATTCGGCCATCTCTCGACAAACCCGGTGCCTCCAGAATCGGCCAAACGGACTCCAAGACTAGCTAGCTGATGGATTTCACGAATCATTTCTTTCTTTTTCGATGGCACGTCCGCCAGGCTGCCCATAGACTTATGGCTGAGTGCATCTGCTACAACATTAGCTTTCCCAGGATGATATAAAATATCGACATCATAGTCCTTCGGAACTCTAACCACCTCCTCTCGCAAATTCGCCCTCCTTCGCTTAAAGACATACTGGAGGCTCTTGTGATCTGTATAAATATCAACATGAACGCCATATAGATAATGTCTCCATATCTTCAAAGCATGAATTACCGCGGCTAACTCCAGATCGTGAGTAGGATAATTTTTCTCGTGCTTTCTGAGCTGCCGGGAGGCATAGACTATAACTCTGCCGCGCTGCATTAATACACAACCAAGTCCAATACCGGAAGCATCACAATAAATATCATACCCATCTGGTCCCTCAGGGAGAGTCAGGACTAGAGCTGTAGTCAACTTCTCTTTCAAAGAATCGGAAGCTTCGTTCGCAGCATCACTCCACCGGAACTTAGCTCCCTTCGAGTTAGCCTTGTTAAAGGCGCCGAAATCGAAGCAAACTTTTTCACAAATCTCCCGTAATAACCGGCCAATCCCCGTAAAACTACGTACCTCCGTAGGTGTCGTACGTCTAGGCCAATTCTTTACGGCCTCAATCTTCCGGGTATCCACCCGATGCCATCGCTCCAATAATATGCCCCAGAATGCCACCGAAGTCAACCGAATTCACATTTAGAGAATTTAGCATATAGCTTCGGTGCCGGGCACCCAAGTACCGTCCTCAAATGATCCGCGTTCTCCTTTTCGACGGAATAAACCGAATATCATCGATAAATACAATCACGAACATATCTAAGAACGGTCCGAATACCCGATTCATCGTGTCCATAAATACTGGTTGGCATTAGTCACCCCAAAAGACATCACTCGAATTCATAATGCCCATATCGGTCCCGAATGCTATTTTTGGAATATCTTCCTCTCGTACCCGCACTGTGATAGCGACCGCGAGTTCTATCTTCAAGAAACATCTAGCACCCTGCAACTGGTCAAACAAATCATCAATCCTGGGGAGGGGGTATTTATTCTTGATGGTAACCTTATTCAGCTGCTTATAATCAATACACATCCGCAGCGACCCATCTTTCTTTTTCACGAACAATACCGCGCTCCCCAAGGTGATGTCTCGGGCCTAATAAAGCCCTTCTCTAATAAATCCCTCGCCTTCTCCTTCGATTCTTTCAAATCGGGGTGCCATTCCGTACGGAGGAATAGATATAGGCCGAGTGTCCGGCAACACATCTATCGTGAACTCTATCTCCCGCTCCGGGAAGACACCGAAGCTCATCCGGGAATACATCCGGAAATTCATTGACCACTGACCGACCGAAGAGTCGGTGCCTCTCGCCTTTAGATCATGTATACGAACCAGATGATAAATATAGCCCTTTCTGATCATTTTTCTTGCCTTGAGGTATGAAATAAACTTACCCCTCGCCGACGCTGTATTTCCCGTCCACTCTATAACTGGTTCCCCTGGGAATTGAAAACGAACTACCTTCTTCTGACAATCAACATTAGCATAATAGGAAGCTAGCCAATCCATACCCATAATAACATCGAATTCGGTCATATCTAGCTCTATCATATCTGCTTTGGTGCAGCGGCCACAGATAATTACCGAACAATCTCTATAAACCTCGCCCGGCTATAAGAGGAATCCCCTACCGGTGTAGCTACCTCAAATGGTTCTATCGATTCAGGTTTTATCCCAATTTTATTAGCAACAAGGGGAGAAATATATGATAAAGTAGAGACGGGATCTATCAGTGCATATACATCTCGAGAGAAGACCAGTAATATACCTGTAACCACATTAGGCGACGCCTCCTGATCCTGTCGGCTGGCCAAGGCATATATGCGGTTCGAAGGACCGCTAGAACTGAATGCCCCGCCACGACCTCTACCGCGGCCCTCGCCGGTGCCGGCGTACCTCGCCCACGTGGCGCATAGCTACCGAGGATGAAGATGAACCAAAGAATCGATCCCGTAGCCGAGCCGCACCACCTGAACTGCCCCCAAGCGGACAATCTCTCATAAAATGACCCTGGCCGCCACAAGTAAAACAAGCACCCGTGGCACGATAACACTCCCCAGGGTGATGTCTCTCTGAGCCGAGGACATCGAGGTATGGGTGGCCTCGACCGGGCGGAACCTCATCCATCCGTAAACCCGAGGCCCCGGAGCTCGACCGCTCCCCGAATACCCGATACTATCCGGTCTCCCCCTCGCCCGAACCGTGGGGTGTTGCTCCACGTCCGGCCGGGGAGGATATCTACTATCCGCCGCCGAGGCCGCCTCGCCTCGAGATTCTCCGAAAAACCCGGCGGATCTAGCCCCTTGGGGTGGCCCCGTCATAATCCCCGTCGGCCGACGCCTCTCGTGTCGATCCTCCATACCCTGGGCGTGTGCCTGTATACGAGCAATATCCATACCGGGCTGGGCCGCCATCACCAAACAACTATTGACCAAATAACGATCCAGCCCCATCACGTATCGATGCATCCGATCAGTCATATCGCCCACATAAGAGGGACGCATATCGGCCAACGAATCAAACTCGTACTATACTCCCGACACTCCACCGCCCCTCTCGTCTTAACAAAGAAGAATTTGTCAACCCTAGCTCGCCGCAGCTCTGGAGGCAGAAAATGGCCGAGGAAGGCCTCTGTAAACTCGCCCCACACCGCCGGGAGGGCACCCTCGCCCTCGGACAGCTCCCATGACTCGTACCAATTAGCCGCTACATCATGCAATCGGTATGACGCCAACTCACCGTACTCGGTCTCGAAGCCTTAATAAGCCGCAACGTACGCCGCATCTCCCGAATAAACTCCGAGGATCCTCCGCGGCTTTGACCCGAAAAACTCGGGGACCACAAGTCGAAATCACGGCCCCTCGATCGTCATACCGTCCGCACGATCACCTCCCCGATCCCGCCTATGAACCTAGCCCGCCATCAATCCGGTCAATACCGAACCGCATCCCGCATGGCCCTATCCTCCGCCCCCGGGCCGAGGGGCCGGAGACTCGGGTGCCGGAACCTCGGGAGCCGGGGGGTGGAGCCGCCCCCCGACTCCGGCACGCCGTCGCTCCAAGCCCCTCCGATGCGGCGGTGTAGCCGAACCGGCGGTCGGGGGCACAATCTCGGTACGGGTCAGCACGGGCCCTCGGTAACTCTCCGGCCCTCGGCGGTCTCCCCCACCGCCGTAGACTTGCCCTTCCGGGGCGGTGTCGCCTTTCTCGGAGGCATCACCGAAAACATAACAATTCGTTAGGAGGAGTCATCCCGATAACACGGCTACATCGCACGATCTAGGATCGAAGGAAAGATAACACCACTAAATGTCTCGTAGCCTCCTCGTTTATAGATGCGGTGCACAACACACCGATAAACAAGACTCTACCGACACGGTTTGTAGACATTCGAGGACGAACCGCTACGATACCACTTTTGTCACGACTCAACCCCGTAGGCCGTGACTAGTGCCCGGCCGGGCACCCAAACATATTCATTAACCGTAATCGCATACAGATAGCTTATACATATACAAATATCAGTCGGTGTCTCAAACGCGCAATCACAAATATATATATATATCACAGAAGCCAGCAAGGCTATCATAAAGCACGGCGTCCCAAAACATATACAAACGCAAGCCGACAAGGCGCACGGCGAATGGGACCGCCCAAAACATAAATATACGAACACATCTCGTACAAAGTGAATAGGCACAACCCACACGTATGTCTACGTACCTCTAAACGAACAACGAAATCATATGACGGGACGGGGCCCCGCCGTACCCCCCGAATAAATATATACATATGCAACGGAAGAGTATATACCAAAATATAGGCTCCGAACAAAGGGAGCACTCCGGACGACGAGAATAGGTGTCCTAGGGCAAGGATCACCGAAATGAGCGTCGTACTGCGGGCATGAAACGCGACCCCGAAGAAAGGGGGGTATTCGAACATTGGAAGGCATTTTCTCTACCCCTTCCCCAAGTATGCAAAGCAAATATGTCTTGAGTATGCAAAGCAACAAATATAGTAAACAGAATCATAATCGAAGTAAGGGATACAGAAAATAAGTACAATATCCAAAATCAAAATATTTACTTTTAAAATACAAATCATGCATGGGGCTCGGGAACTATGGTCGCCCTCCCGTCAATGGCGCCATAACACAGCATAACACCAGAAGATTTCATATCTCCGTATCCCCGTCACACATCACAACATCAAATATACACGGTACCCGGCCCTCTAGCGAGGGGCTCGGCGAACCGGACACATCATAACACCAAATATACACGGTACCCGGCCCTTTAGCGAGAGACTCGGTGAACCGGACACATCATACTCCGGAATATAACATAGTGCGCACGATCACATAACCGGCCGGACTCGGCGAAAGATACGACGAGAATGCACGAGCGAGTCGTGAGTAACCATATGCATAAAATCATTATTACAAACTCAACAGATAAGTGGACTAACCATACTCGGGGGTCGGGACGAAAGCCATACTAAGTTCTTTCAAAAGCCATCAGAACTATACAAAGGAAAGTCGCGAGACTCACGGATGAGCGTCAACCCAATCCGAGCCCGCCTATGGGAGGTATAGTCATAATACGCTACAGAACCTCCTATGAGCATATCGAGGCGATCCGGTTCTGTCTACGAAAGTTAGGACCCCTTTTCGACGTAGAACTTTTTAAGAACAAAACTTTTTATGCAATATTTGAAAACCAATTATTCCAAAGACATAGGGACCATTATTCAATTACCTTACGAATCAAAGTTCAAAAGTAAATAAAAATCGTGACATACTCGGATCGCAAGAATAGAGTTATCCGAGAGCTCGTAGTCACGACTACTTACAACTACGACATGCCAAGAGAAAGAAAGGTTAACTTTACATACCTCGTCCGCTCTCAAGGCTAATCCAATCCTAAGTCTCGGACTCTCCAAGATCTACACAACATCATTAAATACCAATGTTAACTATAGGCATTTAGGAGTTCATTTCCAAACTAGCACTTAATTCTACGGAAATTTGGGCAGCATTTCCCCTGTAAATGCAACAACCCCGAGAATTCAACTCGGCCAAATTCATCAACAACAACACCAACAATCATTCTAATAACATCAACAATCGATTCAAAACGCATTCTAACATTAGTAACTCTTTTCTACATAATTCAACAACATTCATTATATTCAATTCAACTACTTACATTCAAACCAACATCAACGCTCATACGTTCAACTACTAATCCGAAACCATTCGAACAATATTCAAGAACACTTTAAACAATTCACACAATATTTCAAACAACCCAACCAAGGTACCACTTCACCCGAAAACTACCCCAAACCCGAGAACAACACAACCATATTCCTTTTTCCCAAATTCATGAATTACACCAACCATCCACACATTAACAATGTCATTCTCATACAAGTAAAAATTACATAAAAATCACATTAACTTGCAAAGCGTCCTACATCAATTACAATATCAACTTGAATCATTAATCTCTTATTCTCATCATAGAACTCATAACAACAACAATCAAAATGCCAAATAAAATTTCTTCGCCAAGTCATGCCACACCCGACCACACACGGCTACAACATTAGCACCATTATTTCATGATTTTCATCCATTTCGCACACAACAACAACCAAACATGCTAAATAGAATTAATCTACCACTTCTACACAACACACACTTACACGGCTTACAAGCCATGCACGGCTCTACTTCAACCATGCATATTTCCATAAGTTCATTCATTTCTACATACTACAACATGCACACATCATTCATAACATATGAAAAACAAGATTAAACCTTACCTTTTCTCCTTAACACCACAACTTGGCTAGGGTTACAATCGATAAAAACGAGTGGTTTATTTTTTCCAACAAGAACTCCACGTTAACAAGGACCCTTCATTGGTTGGAATTGCTAGAAGAATATAATTTTTTTGATGAAGATTTTTGGGTCTTCAATTTCTTGCTTCTATGGCCGAATGGCCTTGTCCTTTTTTTCTCCAAGTTTCTTGATTTTTCCAAGTGATGAAGATGGTGAATATGATGACTTAGTCATCTTTAATACATATATTAGGCTTCCATGTGGCCATGGCCCACACCCCATGTGGCCGGCCACATGCCCCCTTGGTCATGAAATATTAATTTTCCTTTAATTCACTCTTAACCCCCAACTTTCCTTAATGTTCCATGCCAACAAAAGCATAAGTGACTTATGTCCTAAACAAGATCATGGGTAAAATCTCGACTTCGTATCCCGGAATAGTCTTGTCCCTAACTTATCGTAGTTAACCCGGATTATCCCGATGAACAAAATACGGGATATAACAAGGAGTATGACCAGATAGGCTATGAACGAGTTTTTTGTTACACCTTGAAAAATTTCGCGTTATCAAGACTGTGGACGGCTTAGTAGGAGCTCAGGGGAGAGCAGAGTTACACAAGGACTATGGATGAAGATTATGTCATCTGAGCATGAGAACGTATATATGACATTTGGAGAGTGTATAGAGTAAATCTGTCACGACCCAACCCCGTAGGCCGTGACTAGTGCCCGATCTGGGCACCCAAACATACCCATCAACACTACCTCAAAACATAACGAACGCGATCAAATCTATAACAGAAGCCGGTAAGGCTATGTTTCCAATTTAGATAATTTCCAGAAAAATTTCGGCAGAGTTTCCTTTGTTTTATGGACTAACCAAAATAACCCCGCACAATGAAAAATACCAACAAAGGCCACACGGGGCCGACAAAATATCATATACATGTTTACCGGCCGGGCGCGGGCGAATGGAATCGCCCAACACACCAAATACAAACACAATCGTACGGAGGTAGGCACAACCCACAAAGTATGTCCACGTACCTCTAGACAGACAGAGACGAGATCATATGACGGGACGAGGGCCCCCGTAGTACCCAAATAGTCCAAATATACATAAGGGTAAACATGATTTAAATATATACCAAAATGTATGCTCGGATCAAAGGGAGCAATCCAAGATAAAGGCAGAGAGTGTGTCTACCAGCCGAGGATCACCAACGTCCGTACTGCCCGGCATGAAACGCAGCCCCGACAGAAAGGGGTCGGTACGAAAGAAGAGTACCGAGTATGTAAAGCATCGAGTACGTAAACTAAATCACAGCAAATAAGGATACGGAGAGAAATATATCGAATCGCATAACAAAAACCGTATTATGACATATATACATAATGCAATCAAAATCATGCACAACGCCGGAATGTGGTCACCACTCCGACGCTGGCGCCACAACACAGCATACTCCAGAAGGTTTCAAATCCCGTGCAAACCCCAAACATATCGTATCACATATAACATATCGCGACATACCGCGTCAACAAAACAAATCATATCATCTGCCATATCACAAAGATAACTCCGTATACGAACCGGCCCTATGGCGAGGTCTCGGAAATCGAAACACAACATACTTCCGAATTTAGCGACCGCCACGATCACAAAACCGGCCCGGGAACCGTGAACGAAGTCATAATAAGGCACGAGCGGAGTCGTGAGCAAACAATACGATTCCGTATATCAAAATAGCCTTTCAAAACTTGATTACTTCGTAAGTCAATTTATTAACCAAAAACGATCGAGGATAAACAATTGGTACGGAAGTTTATTCCACAAAATAGTTCCAAAGTGGTGCGTATGGTTCCAAAACATAACATAGTACTTCATAGGGTTCAAAGCATTATTTCATAAGGAACAATTTCAAAATCGAAGGTTCTGTATCGAAATTTATCCAAAAGAGATCCTGGTAGGACAAATAAGGCATCTCGGGTCGCGGCCCTCGGGTCAAGTCGAGGTAGCAACCGTAATCTATGGGCGTTTGGAGTCTATAAGATCATATGTGAAGATTTCAAAGTGAGCTGATCACCTTTACATAGGTTTCGGACGTTTAATTGCTTTCTAGTCAAAATGGAGTCACTAGGCTTCAATTGAATTGAATGAATAGTAGCCATTTTATAAATTGATTTCGAGGAGCACTGCTTCCAAGGTTCCGATATCAACCTAGCATACTAAGACATGCCAAAGAAAGGAGTGGGGAGCTTTACATACCTTATAAACGTCTTATGCTTACCCAAAACTCAGATCCCGTTTCGTCGAGTGCAATCCGCAAATGGTCAAAGTTACCAATTAGAGATTTTTAAGCTCAAGAATTCCCTTAACTTCATTTTTGTCTACCGAAATTTCTACAACACTTCCCCTATATATATAATATCCCCGAGAATTATCTCTACGCAAAATATCAACAACAACAACCCAACAACATCAATAATCATCATAAACTACATTATGGCACAAATGGTCTTCCTTTACGCAATTCAACAATTTTCATCCAAACTTCACATTAGCCAACTAATATCAACATTTTCCATATTCATTAACTAATTCAATATTATCCAAACATATTCCAATGACGTTTCAAACGATATTCATAAATTCAAGCATTCCGCCAATTTCCATATTCCATCCAACTCTTCCATAAACACAACAAAGCTTCCAAATCGCATTGTCTTCCTTCCAAACTCATCAACAACAATCATAATTCACATTTGGAACCTTACTTTCATCATTACATAAAATCATATAAAATTCTCTTAAATTCCCATAATTACATACAAGCAATTCCAAGGCCAATTCAAGTCATTAAACCTTTATTTACATTACTAAGATCACAACAACACAACTAACAAATTAATTGAACTTGAATTCATTTCCTTTCCACCACCACATGGCACACGGCCAAACACACCTCCCACACACACACACGCCATGCACACACACACCATACTTACATAATTCTCGTCTAATTCTAATCATTATAACATATACACTTATTCCATAACATAAAACATGAAATTCATACCTTTTCTTAAATTTTCAACTCTCCACCAACGTGCTTCTTTCTCTTAGCTAATTATATTGCGTCGAAGAGCGTCTTGAGCTTGTTATAAATTCAAGAAGAACAAGATTTTTGGGTTGGAAACAAGACTTGGAAATTTTTTTCTCTCTTTCTCCACCTATTCGGCCGAATGGCCTTTTCTCTTTGCTCTCAAATTTTTTTTTGTCTTGTGATGGTTTCTTGAAGATTCTTGAAAGTTAGCTCCTTATAATTTAATTGGTCACATGTAAATCACATGACCATTTAAATGGGGCTTGGGCCAAGCCTCTTGGCCGGCCACCCCTCCAACTTGGGCCTTAAATTTTGTTCAATTTTTCTTGGCCCAATTCATTAAAATTCTCGTTTTGTAATTCCCGAAACAAATTTCCAAAATTCCAAATTCGCCCTCGGCCTTCCCCGATGTCTCTACACCAATAATTTCACAAACGACATAAGCATATTAACTAAAATCAAATTGTTGCCTTGTAACATACAAGTCTTAAGTATTTCTATAATTTTCCACCATGCGAAAACACGGGACATAACAAAATCGGTTAACATGATCACTCGATGATAGCCCTCGAAACCATGAGTTAAGGTGGGGACCATATGTCAGGATTTTATAAAGGACATATTAAAAGTGATACAAGTAGTACGTGAAAAGTTGAGCAAGTCCTATGAAGGACCATAAGCCAAATATGGACATAAGCCCTCCAAAAGGATGATTTAAGAAGACGTTTTCGGATGATCTGACTTGTAGGGGAAAAAACGGCATTATAAGTTTGGTATTTGGAAAAACTCCAACCATAAAAGTTGTAGATAATTGAAAGAGCTTTCCAACCATAGGTTGTGATCCCTCACACGATGTCGGAATCAAGAGTTATGGCCATTTTAAGAGCAAGACCCCAAGCTACCAAATGGTTTCGCGGGCCCCACATGAATAAGTCGGTGGAACCGACCAAGGGGGGCTATAAATACCCCATCAGCCCATTTTTTTCAGCATATTAACATTCCAAAGAGTCCTAGAGGCCTCTCAAAACATCTCCCAAATATTATAGTCCGATAAATCAAGAATTTAACAAGATTACGCCAAACTAGTCCGTGAAAGGTAATTGTTCTTACTTCTACTTAAGCTTGGCGTTGGAAAAAGTTGATGTGGCTGAGTTTCTTCAAGTATAAGGTATTTTATTTATCCCATCTTTTATGTTGAGTTTATTTGAAGGTCTAGCAAGCCTTAAAATAAAACTAGTTACTGGAGAAAAGGTCATAGAGTGTTGTATTGTAGTTGTTGTGTTTATGGGCTGTTTTGAACGTGTTGTGGCCGTGTGTATGGATTGATTTACGCATATAAAATGGTATCTAACATTGTTGGCGTATTGATGAGATTATACTCCTTGATTGGGATGGAAGAAAGTGCATATTGCTGTTGTATGTTGAAAAACGTCGCGGGGGATGTTTATGGAATATGTTGGTATGCATAATAGTGTTGTTGATGTTGGTATTAATGTGGTTGTTGTTGGTTGTTGAATTGAGAATTTGGGCTAGGCATATAAACAGGGGAGATGCTGCCCGATTTTTGGCAGAATATGGAATAGTTTGATTTGAAACTTGGAGTAAGTATGCGACAAAGAGGCTAATGTTAGTGTCAATCCTCTTAAATGTAGACTTACGAGCTCGGACGAATAAGCGTAGCCAATAAGAGGTGGAACAGGTATGTAAAGCTTATCCTTTCTTTCTTTTGGCATGTCCTAGATGTAAGTATGATACGATACGAGCCTTGGGGTAACTCTACTCTTAAGATCCGCGACAAGATGTCTATGATTCTTATTCACTTCTTGATATCCGCACTCTTAATGTAGTCGAGCTATTACCCTCGAGTCTTTTGTATGTCTGACTAATGAATGTTGCATAAAGTGTTCTTATTCCTAAAGTGTTCTGTAATGTATAATGTCCCTAACTTTCATATATGGTCTCGGATTGCTATGATATGTTCGCAGAATTTATAATAAATAATGCCCGTAACTTTCATAGGCGGGCTCGGATTAACTTGATACATGTTTACGATCCCCCGAGACGTTATGTGACATATTTCGTAATGATATTTCAAGAGTCCTTGAGTGTAACTATTATTCGGATACTCGAGCATTGATTTGTCTACTTACTTATCTATCGGTCTCGAAATGATGATTTATATGCATATGGTTTCTCACTACTCGCTCGTGCGAGCCGTTATTACTTCTTTCATCGCGTCCCCCGGCCGGGCATGTATTCGTGCACAACTCCAACGCATTATTCACCACGTCCCTCACTAGAGGGCCGGGGCACGTTATATGTATATGATGATATTCACCGCGTCCCCTCACTAGTAGGGTCGGGCACGTTATATGATATGATGATATGGAGATGGCGACGATGGCATATGATGATCCTATTCACCGCGTCCCTCGCTAGAGGGGGGGCACGTTATATATACATGATGTGATGATTTTATTTACCGAGTCCCTCCTAGAGCGGCCGGACACGTTATACATACATACGTACATGATGATTATTTACTTATGTCCATACCCCCATAACGGGTTAAGTATAATATTGACATGCATGATTTATGTTTCAAAGGCAAGCCTTACGATTTTCTATACTCCTTATTGCGGTATGATCTCGTTTAATGTATTTTATGATTTACATGCTCGGTACATATTAAATACCGACCCCCGCTTTCTCGGGGGGGTCGCGTTTCCGCACGCGGTGTATACGGATGAGTGAGGATACTAGTAGAAGATGTTTCACCCGGATTGGCGAACTCCGTTTCCTTCCGGAGGCCTTGGGAGTCGAGTATCCATGTTATGGTATCTTGGGTTGTGTTAGGCTTTGCGGCGTAGTCACGTATAGAACATGTCGATGCCTTGTAAGCGACCGTAAGCCGGATGTGTCATTATGCATTATGTTACAAGTTTTATACGTATACAGATTTTTTCTTGATTTGCGAAGGACGAGAAGTATGTTTTTTGAAGAGCTTACATTATGCGTTCATTTCATGATTTAAGGGCCCAGTAAGATTATGAGTATCACGAGGTTCAGCGGGTTCGCTCGGCCCCCAAGTGTGGTCGGCGCCCATCATGCCCCGTCGAGTGGGGGTGTGACATTTTTAGTACGGATGAGTTATGTAAAGCATAATGAACCGTAGAGAAGGAAAGACTATGACCGAGATTGGGTATATTTTATA
Organism: Lycium ferocissimum; assembly: GCF_029784015.1. Taxonomy (NCBI): domain Eukaryota; kingdom Viridiplantae; phylum Streptophyta; class Magnoliopsida; order Solanales; family Solanaceae; genus Lycium; species Lycium ferocissimum. The sequence goes on along the minus strand of NW_026713955.1, from coordinate 1,000 downwards.
TAAGCTATACAAGAATAGTTATGCAAACAACGAATATGTGTATGCTAAGAATGAGACCAAGTGAGTACTTGATAAGAGAGTAAGGATTTAGTAATAACAATGCCGTTGTGATATTTTGGATACATTAAGAAAAAGATGTAAACATGGTTTAAGTTAAGTTACCGAGATAGAATTAATACCGAGGGCAAGGACATGGCCATGGTTGAGTCGAAGGTTCATCCCGATACCGATTGTAAGATAAGAAGAAGAGCAAAGGTAAAGTATAAAGATTAGTGAAATAACGCTAAGGTATTTCTCGGGCTAATTTGAGCACCTTCACATAATCTTGTAAAGGTTGCAACATAGTGTGACAAAAACTAAGAGCGAGATCCGAGTAAAGAGGCAATAGAAGAGTTTGAATTAAAGATAAAGAAAATGACAGGAGATAATGTGCCTAAAATGTTACAAGTCGGATTAAGGGAAATGGTGAAATGGTTTAAGCGAGACGATCGAACAAGTCGGTTACTTGGACTACGTTGAATTTATATGTCAAATCCAAAATTCTTCCGGAGTTATACCGGTGAATGATAGTTAAAGCACGGAAAGCCTATGTAAAGTTATTATGAGGGGACTCAAAGACTACCTGATAGCCAACTCTAAGGATTGAGATTAAGAGCTAAGAAGTAGGGTGACAGTTTATGTCTTTTAAAGAAGTCGAGAAGTAATACATGAGGCTGGAGATCCCAGAATAAGGATTTCATTACGGTCTTACCTCGCACTCCTGAAGTATAGTTCTATATGGATTGTTAATATAGATTTGTGACATTGACTCATTTCTTCCAGTCAGGACTACTTGTTCAGTCGAGGACCGTGGGAGGTTATATATCAAGGAAATGGTAAAACTTCATGGAGTTCCCATCTATTATATCGGACGGGGAGGAGCTCGGTTTACGGTTAACTTTTGGAGATCATTCCGGGAAAAGGGTTGGGGACTTTGGGGAGTCTTAGCCGGGGTTTTACT
>NW_026713954.1:0-25460 GCF_029784015.1 Lycium ferocissimum | reverse complement strand
GGGAACATCACGGGTTCCCGTATTTTACCCTTCGACATGATCGGTTCCCTTATAAAGAGGCGTTCCGGTCCCGTGACTTACCTAGTTTTCGTACACTTTTTGGCATACAGGGTATGTAGATTTGGTTTGTAAGGAAGGTTCTGTCCAGTAACGTATGTATCCGATCGTTCGCTTGCTCGCCATAGTTCGTTTCCGTATTGTATGCCTTACGTACTCGGTACATTTCCGTACGACCCCCTCAGCCTTCGGGGGCGTTTCATGCCGCGTGTGTACTCCCCGGATGAGCTGATGTGATTATAGAAGACGTTCCCGGCAGAGGTGGCGAGCCCCATTTTCAGTGGCCGCCGAGTCGAGTCCGTCCGATTTGGATTTTACGATGCGTGATTAGAGACTTTGCAGACAGCGTTGTGGGTATGGTATGTCAGTCTGTCGGCGGCTCCATCAGCCGACATGTCGATTTGTGTTATGTAGTTAATTTTGTATAATCACAGATTTTGTAAAGTTTGAAAGCTTCATTGTGTATTTCATGATTATTCGATTTATAGATTTGAAAAAAAAAAATTATGTGTGCAATAGGAGTCGGTGGGTTCGCTCGGCTCCGGATGTGGGGTCGGGTGCCCATCACGTCCCATGGAATTGGGGCGTGACAATTCAACAGCTTACATTCAAGCCAACATCATCGCTCATACATTCAAATACCAACCCGAACCCATACTAACAATATTCAAGGACATTTTAAACAATTCATACAATGTTTCAAACATCCCAAATAACACTCCCTCTCACCCGAACCACCCCAAAACCCGAGAACCTCAACCATAACACACTTCCAACTTAATTATGATTTGCACCAACAATCCACCTCCCCAACAATGTCATTCCCATAAATATAGAAAATGCATTAAATGCACATAATTCTCCAAATCACCCCATAACAATTACAACATCAACTTGAGTCATTAAACTCTTATCGTTAACATAGAATTCATAACGACAACAATCAAACTACTAAATAGAATTGATCCATTCTTTGCTACACTTCACAAGCCATATTCGGCCAACACATCCACAACCAACTCTCATGATTTTCATTCTTCTCTTCACACTACAACAATCAAAACATGCTAACTAGAATAAATTCATTACTTCTACACAACATACATATCCACACGGCTACAAGCCATACACGGCTCAACTCCAACATGCCATATTTCATAATTTTCATCCATTTTGACATACTACAACATGCACACATCATTCATGACACATAAAACAAGATTAAATCTTACCTTTTCCCTTCAACTTTACAACTTGGCTAGGGTTTGCGATTGATGAAACGAGTGATCTATTGGCCCAAACAACAACTCCACGTTAATGAGGGACCTCCAATTAGTGGATTTGCTTGAAGGAAATATTTTTTTGATGGCTAAATCTTGGACTTGAATTTCTTGGGGTTTGGCCGAATGGCCTTGTTCTTGGTTCCTCCAAGTTCTTTTTTTTTCTAAGTGTGGGAAATGGGAAAGATGACTACTTAGTCATCTTTTGTGCTCACTTATATGAATCACCCAAGTGTCCATGGCCCACACATGGGTTGGACTAATTAAATTTGTCCACAAAATGTGTGGGACCATCTCCACACCACACGGCCAAATGGCCAAATTTTCAATAATTTCCAACTTTCAATTATTTCACTTTTGGTCCCAAATTTTCCTAAATGTTCCATGCCAACCAATTCATGAACAAATTATGTCTCAAAACAAAATCGAAGGTCAAAAGTCCCGACTTGTATCCCTAACGGTCTTGTCCCTAACTTATCATAGTTAACCCGGATCGTCCCAATGAACAAAATACGGGATATAACATAGAATTACCTCGAGGATCGTGTCATAACTTACTTACACTAAGACATGCCAAAAGAAAGGAAGGGTAAGCTTTACATACCTCGACCACTTTCAAAGCTAATCCAAACCTAAGTCTCGGGCTCCCCAAGATCTACAATAACATCATTAAATACCGAACATTAGCTATAAGCATTTAGGAATCAAATTCCAAACTAACACTTAATCTACGGAAATTTGGGCAGCATTTCCCCTATAAATCCAACAACCCCGAGAATCCAACTCGGCCAAATCATCAACAACAACACCAACACTATACTAACAACATCGATAATCAATTCAAAACGCATTCTAACATTAAATACTTTTTTCTACATAATTCGACAACATTCCATTATATTCAATTCAACGGCTTACATTCAAACCAACATCAACGCTTATACATTCAAATACTAGTCCGAACCCATACCAACAATATTCAAGAACATTTTAAATAATTCACACGATATTTCAAACATCCCAAAAAACACTCCCTCTCACCCGAAACCACCCCAAAACCAGAGAACATCAACAACAACATATCCCTCTCCTAAATTCGTGAATTACACCAACAATCCACACTTTAACAATGTCATTCTAATAGATATAAAAACTACATTAGAAACGCATTAACTTCCAAATCAGCCCGCAACAATTACAACATCAACTTGAATCATTAAACTCTCATTTTGATCATAAAATCCATAACGACGACAACCAAAATACTAAATAGAATTGATTCATTCTTAACCACAAGCTGGGTGGCCATATTCGGCCACCACCACCCCAAACCAAATTCATGATTCTCATCCGGTTCAACACACTACAACAACCAAACATGCTAAAAAAAAATAATTCCTCACTCCTACACAACACACACTTACATGCTATAACCCATTCCTACCGCCCAACTTCAACATGCAATATTTCATAGAATTTCATCCATTTTGACATACTACAATATACACAAACTATCCGTCAACATGTAAAAACAAGTTAAACCTTACCTTTCCTTCAACCTCACAACTTAGCTAGGGTTTGCAAATCCATTTAAACGAACGGTTTAACGACTCCAATAACTATCTCACGTTAAAGAGGACCCTTCAATTGTTAGAATTTCTAGAAGAAATTGTTTTTGAAGAAGGATTTTGGTCTTCAATTTTTCATCACCTTGGCCGAATGCTCCTTTGTATAACTTCTCCAAGTTTCTTGATTTTTCTAAGTGATGGAGAAGATGAATATGATGACTTAGTCATCTTTGTCTACATATATGAATTATACAAGTGTCCCATGGTCCACATATGGGTTGGATCAATTAAATTTGGCCAACCCATGTGTGAGAGTTTACCACCCACACGGCCAACATGGCCTTTTAATTCATGAATTCTCAATTTTTCATAATTCACTTTTAGTCCCAAATTTTCCTTAAAATTCCATGCCAACAAAATCATAAGCAACTTATGCTTTAAAAATAAGATCGTGGTTAAATGTCTCGACTTCGCATCCCGGAATAGTCTTGTCCCTAACTTATCATGGTTAACCCGGATTGTCCCAATGTACAAAATATAGGATATTGTCACACCCTAATTTCCGATAGGGCATGATGGGCACCCGACCCTCATTAGTATTTTCTAGCGAACCTCCGACTCTCGAATACACACAATCATATTGGGCCGCAAAACATGTCAAAATGCGTAAGGAAAATTTTTTTTCGGAAAACAAACATGCCTTTCATCTTTTTCAAATCAAATAAAACACGTAACCACAACTAATCTCAGCACCCACATGAAATTCATATAACACAATACATAATGATACATCGGCTTACATAGCCGCTTACAAACAGACATCTCATACACACGACACCTGCCCCGCAAAGTCTCTACCATAACTCCGAATACCATAATAAAGTACTCGACTCGACAAAGACCGAAGGAAATGGAGCTCGCCAATCCACCCGAGCATCTTACGTTGGCATCACCTACTCATCGCGGGTACCGCGTGGCATGAAACGCACTCGAAGAGGGTCATTACGAAATATGTACCGAGCATGTAAAGCATAGCATACATCAAACGAGGTCTTAACCGAAGTAAGAAATCAAAGTAAGCACAATAACCTAATACTAAAGGCTTATATACAAACACAAATCGTATCCGCCCATTTTACAATTCGGATCGAGTGACATACGTAAATAATCATCATACTCATGCCATACACGTCATAACCCGTCATACGAGATAACATTAACCGATGTGGATTTGCCTAAACCAATGTGGGATTTGCTCAAAACCAGGTGTGGATTTGCCTAAACCAATGTGAAATTTTGCCTCATCATCGGGTTTGCCCACCACCGGGTTTGCCCCACCATCGGGTTTGCCCCACCACCTCGAAACACTCATCATATCATCATACATCATCACATATCATATGCGGTCCATAGTGGGACCCGGCGATTAACGTGGTCGCCACCCTATCCGGCGCCACAACACGGCATAACACCGAAGTTTCAAATCTCCGTATCCCCATCACACATCATAACGCCAAACACAAAGATAACACCAAATATAAACGAACCCGCCCTCTGGCAGGGGCTCGGTGAACCGTAACACGGCGATAACACTCGGAGTATATCATAGTGGCACGATCACATACCGGCCCGGATCCGTGAAAGTAGGTAACACAAAACGCACGAGCATCGTAAGTAGCCATAATCATACAAATCATCATTTCAAACTCAACCGAATAACCAAGCGAACTATTGGTTCGAAACCGAAACAAAAGTCAAATGGTTTTCTTCCGAATCCCCCTTGGGAGCATATCAAACCGAACTTCAAAAACCATAGTTACGTACCAAAATCATGTGCATAAAAATCCTTATTTCAAACTCAACCGATAAATAAGTAATCATATTCGGGGTCGGAAAGATAGTCATATTGGTTCTTTTTCAAAAATAGGTCATTATAACCAACATAGAAAAGTCGCGGGACCCACGGACGAGCGTCAACCCAATCCGGGCCCACCTATAAGAATCAAAGTCCTTACACGTCATAAAATCATTTGCGAAGGAATCAAGGCGATCCGAGCTCTTTCTTGAAAGTTACGGTCGTTCGTAGTTTCGAACTCGTTCAGGAACAAATCTCTTTTTGAAAAAAAAAAATAATTTGAAAACAAAACTCTTTTGAAAACCTTAAAAATTTAATCATACAAAAGATATAAGAATCATAACTCAACCGCATTAAGGATACAAATATCAAAAGACGAATGAGAATCGTTTACGAGCTCAAAGCAATCCAATACCGTTCATGAAAGTTACGAACATTTTGACGTAAGATCCTTTCAAAGTAAAACCGTTTACACAACTTTTCAAACTCAATCATATCAAAGACATACGAACCACAACCTAACCATACTACGATGCCAACATCAAAAGCAAATACGAATCACAAACATACTCGAAACCTAAGAATGGAGTTACCCCGAGGCACAAATCATGTCATACCTTAATCCCGTCTAAGACATGCCAAAAGAAAAGAAGTAAGTTTCATACCGGCTTGCTTCCTAAGCTAACCCAAACGTAAGTCTCGTCTTCTCAAAATCTACAACAACATCAATAGGCATCGAACATTAGCCATAAGCGTCGAAGAATTCAATTCCAAGCCATTACTTTATTTACAGAAATTTTACAAGACTTCACATGAATTCAACAACCCCGAGATTTCAACTCGCCAAATTCATCAACAACAATACCAACAAACATTCTAACAACATCAACCATTCAAACATGATTCAATAACATTTTCGACAATCCACAAAAATATTCAAACAATCCAAATAATATGCCATAGAACCCAAAAACCTTCCCAACTAAACATGAACAACCATAACATATTTCTTCCTTCCAAATTCATAATTTACACCAACAACAATTCCAACAATACCAACATTAACCATAATATTTCCAATTTCAAAATACTTCATAAACATTCCATATGGTATTTGTCCCATATTTCCATTACGAACCATTTTATAACGATTTTACCTCCTTCTCCGTAAATAAACCAATATTAACACAAATAGAAAGAGATTCATGCCTTTCCCTCGATAATAATGCTATATATTTACTCCTTCACCTTGAACTTAAGACACAAAGCCTCAATACAGCAGCTTTAGCCGCAACTATCTGTCCGGACCGGAATTTGGGAATTATACCTCGGTTTTAAAAAAGTTGGTGGTGTATGTCGGGGAATTTTCTAGAATATTTAGAAAGTTTTTGGTCCGATTTTTGGCCGAAAATGAGGGGTTAAAGCCCCTTTAAAAAGTCGCCCGAAGTCACCGTAGCAAGATCGCAGGCGACCTACCGTAGCAACATCGTTCATCCGCGGAAATTATTTCGAGACCTAAAACTTTTATATACCGATCTCTTTATTTGCATACACGGATATGTCCAAAACTCCATACAACCGTATAACTTATTCAACATCCCAAACTTTTCCTTATTCCCAATTTACCCTTAACACTCCATACCAATGAAAAGATGAATATGCAACTTGTGCATTAAAACAAAAATAAAATCGGAAATTAAAAGTCTTATCCACAACTTGTCGCAATCCAACTTAAAATATTCCAACGTGCAAAATACGGGATATAACATCTTTCCCCCCTTTAGAACATTCGTCCTCGAATGTTCAACTAATCGCATAAGGTCTTATAAAGGTCTCGGAGGGGGGTTTCCTTTATTACCTTAGCATGCACTCTCACCTACCAATCATATTTCTTTTTCATCTTCAATCTCTCAAATCATTTCCTCCCCGTTATTACTACTGCCACAGCCTATTACCTTAACAAAAGCCATGTCTTTAGTACGTAACCTTCTTATTTTTACGAACAACATAACAAGGTCCAATACATACGGTTAAACCTTTCCTTCTCGTAATTCCCTTTACTCGACTTGTAACATTCTAGGCACATTATCTCGTGTAGTCTCTTAATCTTTAACTCAAACCTTCCATTTTCGTTCCATAGCTTGTTTTTCCGTTTCACCTTTGCTCGCGTATTCTAGCTACGCAGATCACATCATAGCCTTGGCCACTTTTTCACTAGACTTCACTTATTTTCATAACAACCCTCATTGTATAGCACTTCTTAACCCTTTACTCTTTCTCTCGATCAACTTTTCCTCTCGTACTTGTCTTAATCATACTATTACTTCTTTCTCGAGGTCAGCCATACTCGCAACTTACTCAAATCTTACCATTACGGTGAACGCGGCCTTTAAAGTCGCATTACAAACCTACATCTCATTTTCTTTTCTTTTTTCTGGGAAAATTTAAATGAGAGTTTCCTCTATATTTCTACTATCTCAAAACACGCACGCAGAAATACCAACAATGCCTCATAGGGCCAACATACATATATACATATCATATCATATCACAAATTTCAATTTCGGGTTCCCAACATCAACAATAAAGACGAAAATAATGAGAACATACCTTGTATGCCCAAATTTAAACTGCACCGTTACACTTTCTTGTTCACTTTCCCCTTTTAATCCTCAACTTGTATCTCAATCGTATTTCAATATCTTACCGACACATATCTTTCATACTTGTGCTTACTCGCGTGCTTTGTACTTCCCAACATCATCAATCATTTCCTTCTATCGGTATCATTCTTCAGCTGCAATCACAAATCAGGGTAAGGAGTCCCATCTCCTATGTCTTGGCTCTATGGCACGATCTTAGATGTGAAAGAAGAGTAACCATCCTAGATGCCCGTAGCCTCCGTTTATAAATGTGGCGCGCGACACACCATAAACAAGACTCTACTTGACACGACTTTATGCGGACAACCCCTAGGACGAACTGCTCGATACCACTTTGTCACACCCTAATTTGCGATAGGGCATGATGGGCACCCGACCCTTACTTAGGGCCGAGCAAACCCGACTTATCGAATACACACAATCATATTGGGCCACAAAACATGTCAAAATGCGTAAGAAAATTTTTTTCGGAAAACAAACATGCCTTTCGTCTTTTTTCAAATCAAATAAAACACGTAACCATAACAGATCCGCACCCACATAAATTCATAACACAATACATAATGATACATCGCCTACATAGCCACTTACAAACCGACATCTCATACACACGACACATGCACCGCAAAGTCTCTACCAAACATCTGGATACCATACAAAAGTACTCGACTCGTGACACTCGAGGAAACGGAGCTCGCCAATCAGCCAGGAACATCTTGCCGGTAACATCATCTACTTTCATTCGGTGGGTACCGCGTGGCATGAAACGCGGCCCTCGAAGAAAGGGGGTCGGTGCGAAATATGTACCGAGCATGTAAAGCATAGCATACATCAAATGAGATCATAACCGAAGTAAGAAATAATAGTAAGCACAATAACCGGAATACTAAAGGCTTATATCTCAAACACAAATCGATATCCAAGCCCATAACGGGACTGAGTGACATACGCAAATAATCATCATACTCATACCATACACGTCATAACCTGTCATACGAGATAACATTAACCGATGTGGGATTTGCCTAAACCAATGTGGGATTTGCCTAAACCAGTGTGGGATTTGCCTAAACCAATGTGGAATTTTGCCTCATCATTGGGTTTTGCCCTTTAGGTTTGCCCCGATTGGTTTGCCCCACCGTCGGTAAACGAATTATCATATCATCATACATCATCACATATCATATGCGGTCCATAGTGGGACCGGACGAACGTGGTCGCCACACTATGGCGCCACAGCACGACATAACTTTGCAAGTTTCAAATCTCCGTATCCCCATCACACATCATAACGCCAACACAGATAACACCAAATATAAACGGAACCCGGCCCTCAGCGAGGGCTCGGTGGCTTAACCGTAACACGGATAACACCGGAGTATATCATAGTGTGCACGATCACATGCACGCCGGGATCCGGTGAAAGAGGTAACACAAAACGCACGAGCGGATCGTAAGTAGCCATAATCATACAAATCATCATTTTAAACTCAACCGAATAACCAAAGCGAACTATTGGTTCGAAACCGAAATAGTAGTCAAATCGAGTTTTCTTCAGAATCCCCCTTGGGAGCATATCAAACCTAACTTCAAAAACCATAGTTACGTACGAAAATCATGTGCATAAAAATCCTTATTTCAAACTCAACCGATAAATAAGTAATCATATTCGGGGGTCGGAAAGATAGTCATATTGGTTCTTTTTCAAAAATAGGTCATTATAACCAACATAGAAAAGTCGCGGGACCCACGGACGACGTCAACCCTGATGGGGGCCCACCTATAAGAATCAAAGTCCTTACACGTCATAAAATCATTTGCGAAGGAATCAAGGCGATCCGAGCTCTTTCTTGAAAGTTACGGTCGTTCGTAGTTTCGAACTCGTTCAGGAACAAATCTCTTTTTGAAAAACAAAATTCTTTTGAAAACAAAACTCTTTTGAAAACCTTAAAAATTTAATCATACAAAAGATATAAGAATCATAACTCAACCGCATTAAGGATACAAATATCAAAAGACGAATGAGAATCGTTTACGAGCTCAAAGCAATCCAATACCGTTCATGAAAGTTACGAACATTTTTAGACGTAAGATCCTTTCAAAGTAAAACCGTTTACACAACTTTTCAAACTCAATCATATCAAAGACATACGAACCACAACCTAACCATACTACGGATGCCAACATCAAAAGCAAATACGAATCACAAACATACTCGAAACCTAAGAATGGAGTTACCCCGAGGCACAAATCATGTCATACCTTAATCCCGTCTAAGACATGCCAAAAGAAAAGAAGGGTAAGCTTCACATACATGGCTTGCTTCCTAAGCTAACCCAAACGTAAGTCTCGTCTTCTCAAAATCTACAACAACATCAATAGGCATCGAACATTAGCCATAAGCGTCGAAGAATTCAATTCCAAGCCATTACTTTATTTTACAGAAAATTTTAAATGACACTACCCCTGTAAATTCAACAACCCCGAGATTTCAACTCGGCCAAATTCATCAACAACAATACCAACAAACATTCTAACAACATCAACCATTCAAACATGATTCAATAACATTTCAACAATCCACAAAAATATTCAAACAATCCAAATAATATGCCATAGAACCCAAAACCTTCCCAACTCAACATGAACAACCATAACATATTTCTTCCTTCCAAATTCATAATTTACACCAACAACAATTCCAACAATACCAACATTAACCATAATATTTCCAATTTCAAAATACTTCATAAACATTCCATATGGTATTTGTCCCGTATTTCCATTCTGAGAACCATTTTATAACGATTTCATGACTCTTTATAAAATAAATAAACCAATATTAACACAAATAGAAAGAGATTCATACCTTTCCCTCGATAATAATGCTATATATTTACTCCTTCACCTTGAACTTAAGCCACAAAGCCTCGATACGCGGTTTTGAAGCGCAACTATCTGCTGTCTGGACCGGAATTTGGGAATTATACCTGGTTTCGGGCTAAAAGTTGGTGGTGGAAGGTTGGGGAATTTTCTAGAATATTTAGAAAGTTTTTGGTCTGATTTTTGGCTGAAAATGAGGGGTTAAGCCCCTTTAAAAAATGCCGAAGTCAACGTAGCATGATCTTGTAGCAGAAATTTTCGACCCTCTTGTAGCCCTCTCACTTTGTTCATCCGCGGAAATTATTTTCCGAGACCTAAAACTTTTATATACCGATCTCTTTATTTGCATACCGGATATGTCCAAAACTCCATACAATCGTATAACTTATTCAACATCCCAAACTTTTCCTTATTCCCAATTTACCCTTAACACTCCATACCAATGAAAAGATGAATATGCAACTTGTGCATTAAAACAAAAATAAAATCGAAATTAAAAGTCTTATCCACAACTTGTCGCAATCCAACTTAAAATATTCCAACGTGCAAAATACGGGATATAACAGATATAACAACTATCATCATTTGCAACACATTTACTTATATGAACGTAAGCCCTTCGACTATCAAAATAATATATACATGCATATACGTACAAACTATGGGACCATACTACCCACACTGCGTATCTACGAGCCTCTACTAGAGTACTAGACATATGGACGGGACAGGACCCCGTCGTGCCCAATAATGAATATGTACATATATGTACCAAAAGAATAATCAATGGCACCTCGGGAAAATGGAGTGCTCTCAACTAGCTACTAGCTCCTATGGATCGGCACCGCCTCCCTGCCTACCTGTGGGCATGAACATAGCGTCCAAAGAAAATGGACGTCAGTACGAATATTGTGCTGAGTATGTAAGGCATAAACAATAATAAAACATCAATGAAATAAGGAGGCATCAATGAAGAGCAATCTGTGACTGACTAACTCATAAGGGAAATCATACATGCTGACTTACTTCCATAATCATCATATCATATATACATAAATGTATAAGCTGCCCGACCATATAGGTGCGGTGTGATAATCAATAACATTAGTAATAGCATTAGCCCGCGTCCAGGCCTCCCGCGTCCGGGGTATCATCTCATGCCAACTAGTGGTGTACTAACCCGCCATGCCATCTGGCCATGGTGTATAGCTGCCCGCCTTGGCGGTGACTGCCCGGCCGTATAGGCGCGGTGTGATATCATTATATGCTCATTGCAACATGCTTATTATATTATGCCCATTATAGTATACTCATCATAATATGCTTATCATAACTCATCATAATGCATGCACAGAGACTCATAGATAATCATACTTTATCAGGATGGCATAAGGTCGTGGACCCCCAACTTCATTATGGAACATTCGTAAGTAACCTGCCTCACCTTGAAGGAACAAGCATAAGGTGAGTGTATGTGATGATCAACATCAATAGATTATACATAGCGTCATTAGCTTTTTTATGAGTATCATATCATAGACTATGGCATCTCTAGACTTTAACTTGTCATTATCATTATCTTATTCGTAGCATATCTCTCATCTCGTATGGTCTTCCATGACTATGGGCTCATAGCTTTCTAGAAGATGGGACATTCATAGGAAAGGAGGAAATTTATGCTATAGGACTCATGCCTTAGAAAGAAAGGATTAACCTTACATACCTTTGTTGCTTAACTATTCTATCGCTTGCTCGTTCTCCTTTAATGCTTGCGTCTTTACCTTCAAAAGAATTCATATCGTCATTAGCTAGGCAATTACAAGAACGTGCTTCTTAAGGCTAAAGAAAATTGGGCAGCGTTTCCTTTGTTTATACTACTTTCTGCCATGTTCCATATCAACTCCCAACATTCACAATGACAATCACAATATCGCTAGCAACAATCGTCATTCACTTACATTATTCACATTTCACAATTCTACTCCAATTCTCCAAAGTCATGACCAAAGTCTATAATCGCGTACTTTCACGTACAATACTTATTTCATGTTCTAAACGTCATTTATAATGCATTTATAATCTCAACATAACCATTTTCATGATTCACTCCAACTACTATTCCACAATGACATTATTCACCCTTTTGTAACCCATTTTCCATACCCTTTTATAATCCATGTACTCCAACTTAATAATACTTCAAAAAACATAGAAGGACCATAAAACTTACCTCAAATGATGAAGGAATAGACCTTGAATGATAGTGTCACACCCTAATCTTGATCAGGGTGTGATGGGCACCCGGCCCCACATACGGAGCCGAGCGAACCCTCAGACTCCATTTTCATACATATTCCGTTCAAATTTCCAGATCAAATCACATGAAACGTACAGAAAGACTTTCAAAGGAACTGATAACAGACATCGTCTTAGGCGGCCATGCGTATCAAACATAACAAACATATCAGATCAAATCCGTAGGCAAAGTGGAATGTACATCGCACGAACATACATACATATACAAACATATAGGCCGTTCGGACCACTATAGCAAACGGGGCCACTCAAGACACGGATCTCGGACCCACGACTCGTGCCGCAAAGTCTCTAACACAAATCGAAATCACAACTCGGGTATGCTCGACTCGGCGATACTCGGAGGGAAATGGAACTCGCCAATCTCGCGAAACCCTCCTAGCAAAGTCTTCGATCATCTAGGTGTGCCACGTGGCATGAAACGCGGCCCCCGAAGAAAGGGGGTCAGTACGGAATATGTACTGAGTATGAAAGGCAGGAAATACAGTAAACAGAATCATGATCAGAATCAATGTCACGACCCAACTAGGGGCCGCGACGAGTACCCGATACTTGTACCGAGCACCCCTTGTCGCGTTTCATACTCTTGCTACTAGTGGGCCACACAAATTACACCATTACTTATTTTCTTAGCATTATCGTTATCAACACTATTATGAATAAATACTAATAAACTTTACTGATTTAATATACATCGACGGGGATAAAATTTATACAAAAGCACCTGACTGAACATATCTGTCCACGAGCCTCTAAATAAAATGCATAAGATAATAAGAGGGGCCGGATGCTGCCGTGCTCGAATATGTACACAAAAGTAGCACCACTAGGCTGGAGCTCCGGAACAACTGGAGCACGTCAATGTACTGCTGGAGAGCTCCTAGGAATCAAGTCCGTCAACTCGCACCTTTTTTGCGCGGCATGAAACGCGGTGTCCGCAAAAAGGGACATCGACGAATAGTGTACCGAGTATGTAAGGCATGAATCATAATATAATAGCAGGAGCAGAGCTTGAACAATAGCACAGTAAAACAATACAAGAAATGTGAGTAAAGACATGACATATAACTGTCTGCCCCTGAGGGCGGAATCATGCATGCTTACTTTTACTCCTTTCTTTTTATACACACATACATACACAACCTGCCTGAATCATCTCAACCTGTTTGAGTCATATATCATCGTTAGCCCGCGTCCGGGGTAATCATCTCGTGCCGCCCACTAGTGGTGTCTGCCCATGTCACCAAGACATGGTGTATACATATAGCTGCCCGCCTTGGCGGTGTCTGCCCGGCCATATAGGCACGGTGTGATCATCTGTAAGCTGCCCGCCTTAGCGGTGTTTTGCCGGCCATATAGGCACGGTGTAACTACTACATATTAAGCATGCGCCATAGCCCAATCAAAGCTATAACTCTATCGGAGTGACGTAAGGTCGGTAACCTCCGATTACATTATGGAATAATCATGATCGTCATGCCTCACCTTGAAGGAACTAATATTATAAGGCGAGACTATCGAGGAAGAATAGCATTAAGAGAAAGCGTGGAATCATTCTTATCATACTCGTCATAAACATATTCTCTTCTTTAATATCTTCATTGTTGTCATCACAGAAATATTTTCATTAGAATGGTTACAACACTTATCGTTTGATAAATAGAACAATGAAGGAAAATCCGGGATCGATGGGCCCACCGGGTCTAATGAGGCGGCGTACACAATTTACGTATAATACATTTCGTGACATTACTTACGTAAGTTTTAGAGTAGTCGAATCCTATTTATGCAAGTTCTAAATGTTTATGCAGTTTTTCCAACTATTAGTAAAACATTTAATTCAATTTATTGAATGAAAAAGGGTCAAATTCAATCTTAGATTTCTAGGAATAGGATCGTCCCCGAGGTCCGTGTCCAAACCTAATACGTCTAAGACATGCCAAAGAAGGAAGAGTGAAGCCTTACATACCTTTTCCGCCTTTTACGCCTCTCTCCAAACTCAAGTTCCAAATTCGCCAAAATCTACAATTTGGTCACATTTACCAAATGTTAATTGAGCATCTAGAAGTTGAAATTAAAAGTAATCACTTGTCTCACCGAAATTTCGACAGCATTTCCCCCCGTAAATACTCCATCCCACCAAGTTCATTCGGCCGATTTCAATCAACAACAATCCCGGAATTCAACCCGGCCAAACTATCAACAATAATAACAACAATCTTACCAAACCTCATCATTCTCGGCCACAACCACTATCAACATATTTTCACGAGTTTTTCGTCTACTTCTACACATTACGACAACAACCAACACATAACATAAAATTAATTCATTCATTCTCCCTTCAACATCACATACACACGGCTACAACTACACAAACACACGGCCACACTCTCATAATAATTCCATAGCAATTACAACTTTGTTTCAAATCATTAAATCCTCATTTCACATTATAGAATTCACAATACAACAATCAAACGACTAAATAAAATGAACTCATCACTCCAACACCTCACCAATCCATTCGGCCACCACACACACATCCCTATTTCATGAATTTCATGCATTTCTACATACAATAACATGCATAACCATCCGTAATATATAAAAAAGGTTAAATCCTTACCTTTTTCCTTCAACTTCCTTCTTGGCTAGAGTTATGATTTTGTAAGAAAGGGTGATTCTCTTGCTTCAACAACTATACCATGTCGAAGAGGACGTTCAACTTAGCGGAAATACATGAAGAGCCAAATTTTTGGAACAAGATCTTTGGTCTCCTCTTTCTTCTCTTTCTTGGTAGAATTGGCCCCTTTGTTGTTCTTCTTCTTTCTTTGTTCTCCTCCTTGAAATTTCTAGAGATTTTTGGACAATTAAGATGACTTAGTCATCTTTTTATATCACTCTTACATGCACATGGCCGGTCGTGCATGCTTCTCCTCTTATTTTTTTTTTCAAATTTTCTTCCATTCTCTAGAATTTTCTTCAATTAATAAAGATGACCACTTGACTTGTTTCATAAGTTTCATCCATATAATAGTGGGACCTATATATATATATACATGCACATGCACACACCACACGGCCAAGCCTTGGCTTGGGCTAGAAATTTCAAGACAATTTTGTAAAATTCCCATTTTGTCCCCCCAGGCTTCCGCAATATTATCATGAACCATTTTGCGAATTTTTCCTTCTTACCCTTTCCTTCCGAACATTTCCATACTAATAACCTCCGTACCTAATATTCATAATAACTTGCACATTCTGATATCTCTCGAAAGTGATCTCGTCCTTAACTTGCCGCGACTTTCTCGAAGTATCCAAACGTATGAAACACGGGATATATGAAACTTATGAAGTAAGTCAAGTGGTCATCTTTATTAATTGAAGAAAATTCTAGAGAATGGAAGAAAATTTGAAAAAAAAATAAGAGAGCATGCACACGACCGGCCATGTGCATGCAAGAGTGATATAAAAAGATGACTAAGTCATCTTAATTGTCCAAAAATCTCTAGAAATTTCCAAGGAAGAGAACAAAGAAAGAAGAAGAACAACAAAGGGGCCAATTCGGCCAAGAAAGAGAAAGAGGAGACCAAAGATCTTGTTCCAAAAATTTGGCTCTTCATGTATTTCCGCTAAGTTGAACGTCCTCTTCGACATGGTATAGTTGTTGAAGCAAGAGAATCACCCTTTCTTACAAAATCATAACTCTAGCCAAGAAGGAAGTCAAGGAAAAAGGTAAGGATTTAACCTTTCTTTATATATTACGGATGGTTATGCATGTTATTGTATGTAGAAATGCATGAAATTCATGAAATAGGATGTGTGTGTGGTGGCCGAATGGATTGGTGAGTTGTTGGAGTGATGAGTTCATTTTATTTAGTCGTTTGATTGTTGTATTGTGAATTCTATAATGTGAAATGAGGATTTAATGATTTGAAACAAAGTTGTAATTGCTATGGAATTATTATGAGAGTGTGGCCGTGTGTTTGTGTAGTTGGCCGTGTGTATGTGATGTTGAAGGGAGAATGAATGAATTAATTTTATGTTATGTGTTGGTTGTTGTCGTAATGTGTAGAAGTAGACGAAAAACTCGTGAAAATATGTTGATAGTGGTTGTGGCCGAGAATGATGAGGTTTGGTAAGATTGTTGTTATTATTGTTGATAGTTTGGTTGGGTTGAATTCCCGGGATTGTTGTTGATTGAAATCGGCCGAATGAACTTGGTGGGATGGAGTATTTACAGGGGAAATGCTGCCGAAATTTCGGTAGACAAGTGATTACTTTAAATTTCAACTTCTAGATGCTCTAATTAACATTTGGTAAATGTGACCAAATTGTAGATTTTAGCGAATTTGGAACTTGAGTTTGGAGAGGCGTAAAAGGCGGAAAAGGTATGTAAGGCTTCACTCTTCCTTCTTTGGCATGTCTTAGACGTATTAGGTTTGGACACGGACCTCGGGGACGATCCTATTCCTAGAAATCTAAGATTGAATTTGACCCTTTTTCATTCAATAGAATTGAATTAAATGTTTTACTAATAGTTGGAAAAACCGCCATAAACATTTAGAACTTGCATAAATAGGATTCGACTACTCTAAAACTTACGTAAGTAATGTCACGAAATGTATTATACGTAAATTGTGTACGCCGCCCTCATTAGACCCGAGGTGGGCCCATCGATCCCGGATTTTCCTTCATTGTTCTATTTATCAAACGATAAGTGTTGTAACCATTCTAATGAAAATATTTACGTGATGACAACAACGAAGATATTAAAGAAGAGAATATGTTTATGACGAGTATGATAAGAATGATTCCATGCTTTCTCTTAATGCTATTCTTCCTCGATAGTCTCGCCTTATAATATTAGTTCCTTGAGGCGAGGCATGACGATCATGATTATTCCATAATGTAATCGGAGGTTACCGACCTTACGTCACTCCGATAGAGTTATAGCTTTGATTGGGCTCTTATGCATGCTTAATATGTAGTAGTTACACCGTGCCTATATGGTCGGGGGGCGGTCCGCTAAGGCGGGCGGCTTACGGATGATCACACCGTACCTATATGGCCGGGGCGCACCGCCAAGGCGGGCGGCTATATGTATACACCATGTCTTGGTGACATGGGCGTACACCACTACACGGCACGAGATGATTACCCCGGACGCGGAGGCCCGACGCGGGCTAACGATGATACGTGACTCGCATGTTGAGATGATTCGTAGGTTGTGTATGTATGTGTGTATAAAAAGAAAGGAGTAAAAGTAAGCATGCATGATTCCGCCCCTCGCGCGACTTATATGTCATGTCTTTACTCACATTTCTTGTATTGTTTTACCGTGCTATTGTTCATGCTCGCTCCCGCTATTATATTATGATTCATGCCTTACATACTCGGCACACTATTTGTACCGATGTCCCACGGACACCGCGTTTCATGCCGCGTGTAAGCGAGGTTGACTCGACTTGATCCCTAGGAGCTCTCCGGCAGACATTGACGTGCTCCGCTATTCGAGCTCCAGTGTGGTACTACTTTTGTGTACATATTCGGGCACGGGCAAGATCCGGCCCCTCTTAATATCTTATGCATTTTGTTTAGAGGCTCGTGACAGATGATATGTTCGGTCGAGCGCTTTTTGTATAAATCTTATCCCCGTCGATGTATATTAAATTAGTAAAGTTTATTAGTATTTATTCATAAATAGTGTTGATAACGATAATGCTAAGAAAATAAGTAATGGTGTAATTTGTGTGGCCCACTAGTAGCAAGAGTATGAAACGCGACAAGGGGTGCTCGGTACAAGTATCAGGTACTCGTCGCGGCCCCTAGTTGGGTCGTGACAATCAAATGTACAGAAGTATAGCAGACGAAATCATAACCAGATCCAGATGTACAGAACATATGTACGATATGCAGAGTAACAGAAACAAATACGCGTAAGTGTCATCAAACTTGCGCGAGAATGCAAATGTACGGAACGCAAATAAAAATCATGCATGTGGTCAGAACGTGGTCACCTCGACGACCGGTGCCACAACACATCATACTCCGTAAGATTTCAAATCTCCGCACAAACTCCGAACACATCGTAACATCATACACATCATATCATCAGAATATATCGGAAGCCATATCACATCATAACACCATCGATGGTAACCGCCCCATGGCGAGGTCTCGAAACCGTAACACATCATACCGTCGAATATGTCATAATGCGCACGAAATAAACCGGCCCGGACTCTACAAGGAAATCGTAACATATGCACGAACGAGTGAGCGAGAAACTAAAATGCACATAAACCAAGACCCGATGAAATAATCGTACGTTCATAATGGATTATTCATCAAATACTTATATCGAATCTTCTTATTAGAATATTTATATCAAGATTAGGAATACTCATACTTATATCAGAATACTCAACTCAGAATACCTATTCCAAATTTCTTGTATCAGAATTTCTCATGTCAGAACGCTTGTGTCAAAATATTTACATCAGAATATCTATATCCGGATGCTTAGACCAGAATGTTTATATCAGGATACGTATACCAGAATGCTTAAATCAGAATTCGTCTGTCAGAATTATTAGATACTTAAATTAGGGGGGGGGGCATACGACTCCTAAACGATTCGGAATCACGTAATAGAATAACCCGAATATACATATCAATATCACACCTTACTTGGCTCTAAGACATGCCAAAAGAAAGAAAGAAAGGGTAAGCCTTACATACCTGTGCCGCGACCAACTAGTTATGCTCATTTGTCCAAACTTGTCAATCTACATACCAAAGAATTCACACAATCATTTAATCCATTGTTATTCACTTGTCTCTCGATTTTTCAAATAAATTCACTTATATTCGCTTCAAATTTCACCATGTTGTATCTCCCCGAAAAATACACGTCCCGAGAATATGGCTCGGCCCAAACCAACATCAACAAACCCGAGAATTCAACCTAAGCCAATGCAACAACATTACTATAGCTATCCCAAAAGAACACTTCTATATTCAATTCAATTCACTTTAATTCAATTCAATTCAATGCAATTCACATATATATCTAACAACTCAATTAACATATTACTTTACCCGAAACCTTTCAATTCACAACAACTATACATTTCATCATCATTCATGTATACTAACTTCAACAACAACCTTCCCTTCATCACATAATTCATAACGACGACAACTAGAATATCCAATATCAATTTACATTAACAACATTTTCCATGCAATGTAAGAATTCAAGCCAATATCACATTAACTATTCTAATATTAATAACGACTACAACTTCATTTTAAGCCATCAAACCTTCATTTTTCATCATGGATTCCGCAACACAACAACTAAAATATTAACTAGAATTAATTCACCATAACTTGTCAACCTTTCATCATTTTCGCTACACAACAACTACCAACAAGTTTTCATGAATTTTTCATCTATTTCTATACATTACGACAACAACCAATACTAAGAACAATTAATTCATTGTCTTCTACATCATGCAACAACCATACGTCCATATTCCATATTTCAAATTTCAACCCAATTCATTCAACCTTCACTTCCAATATAAAATCCACAATATCCACAACTAAATACACATAAAATTCAACTTATTTTGTCTACACAACACGACACACACACGGCTTCATACACATATAAACACCACGCAAACCTCCATATTCTCATGAATTCTAACCATTTATACATACTAGAACATAAATAAACCTTCATAACATATAAAAAGAGATTAAATCTCACTTTTTTCCTTCAACTTCTCACTTGGTGTAGGGTTGGTGCATGACACCAAACATCCTTCTACTTGCTTCAACACTTGCACCATGTTGTAGAGGATCCTCAAATTGATAGGAAAACTAGGAGAAAAATATTTTTCTTGCTCTCTCCCTCATGGCACCAATTCGGCCAAGGCATGGCCGAATGGCCCCTCCATTTTTTTTTCTTTTCTTTCTTGCTTTCTTTCTCTCCTTGTTAAAATATGACCACCCTTCTCTTATATATATATATATACATATTGCATGCATGTGAGGGGCACATGCCCTCTCTCTAGATTTTTCTTTTATTTTCCCCTTCCTTTATTTCTAGAATTTTCTTATTTTCCATGGCAAAGATGACTTAATTTTTGTCATCATTTTCATTTCATTTTTCTAGAAATTTCTTGAAATAACAAAGAAGACTTAATTGTCTTCCTATGTACACTTTAGCCCTCATAAAAAAAATGTGAACATACACCTACATATGCTACATTTTCGGAACATGGCCATTCCATGAATTTTTCTAGAACATCATAAATTCCCATTTTACCCTTAGCCTTTCCGCAAAATTACCATGATGCCATTTGCAAATTTCGCTTTTTGCCCTTAACCTTTCCCAATATTTCCATACTAATAATAGTCATAAATAATATTTATAACAACTCGTCCATTAAAATAATTTCTGAAAATGGTCTCGCCCTTAACTTTCCACGACGACCTTGGAATTTCCAAACGTACAATATACGGGAGGCATAACATCCTCCCTTTAGAACATTCGAGGACGAATGTTCAACTGACCTTATGAGCCTTGTAGCGCTGCGGGAGGGGGTTTCTTTTATCGTTGTCATTTCTTCATGCTCATTCCATATCTTTTATCCTCTTTCCTTATTATCGAGCTCTAAATCCTTACACGAATCCTCATTCTTTGTTATGGGTTTCCTTTCGTACTTGAGAATATGGTGATCCCCTTGCCTACAATAGTGGTCTCCCCCCCCTTTTAAGGGGGCTCTCATATGCCAACAAGCCTTCTTTTCAACTCCGTGCACAAGATAGCAAAATTTCTTCCGTAAGTGTTCCTTTCATTTTCCGTTGATACCATCCTTCTTGTCGACATTCCCATACTTTTCCACCACTATTGGTCCTTTCGTACATCTAGTTTGCTTACTTACTTGTAATTTTTCTTAACAGAGACTGCGTTGCAACGACATATCCGTACTTTTGAGCATTTCGCCACTCTTGTTCTTAGCACAAAATCTTTACGATTGGTAGCTTCCTTTCTTGTTGTTGGTTCCAAGCACCGACTTGAAGTCCACAAAATATTCCCGCTAGTGTACAAATCTGTCCTATTCTTAATTCACCCACAAGAGAGTTCCACATCCGAGGCAACCGTTTAGTGTAATTGCCCATTTATTCCTTATATACCTTTCAAAACCGGGGATCTTCTAACATCATCACAAGACACTTATCGCCATTTCTCTCTTACTTCACGTTTCTTGTCATGGTCGCTATTCGTTAGCTCCACTTATTTAAATCGGTTTTCAATCCTCACACACTTTTCCTTCGTTTCATATTACTACACTTTATTCTTTTTACGCACCCACGCTTGCAACTTCATCTCAAATAATCCCGTGTCTTTCCGATTCCTTTTCCGAGGTCTTGCCCCATGTTTCCTTATCTTTCACTTCTTTCGGATATTTGACCTCTATATTTCCCACCTACTCACTCATTTTCTTCTTCTAATATCATAGCATTAAGACTTTTCTACTCTAACCCATAGCGAAGAGCTACTTATCTTATAGTGCACTTCGTACCATTTATTTTCTTACCACCAGCCCCGGTTTTCAATCTCTTACCGCGAGGCCTTCTTTATCGCAATAGGTCACGGGCACACGTGTCCACCGACATAATCACATATGGGATAACGTATACATTCATATATACATATATAGTTATATATCAACTAGCCCACAAAAATATTTTCAAACTTTATTCAAGCCTATCCTAATTCTACAATCCGTGGCGTACTTTCTCCGTCCCTTCTTTAGTCTAGCCTCGCGTGCCGTGTGGCTTTTTATGGTCTCCAACCATCTCGTATATTCCAATTTCACTTAGGCTATCCCAACTTCTCATTTGTCCCCTTAAATTCCAACTTTGCAAGATTCCCCAGCTACTTCCCAGGGGGTCACCCATCCTGAAGTTGCTCCCACCTGAGCACGCTTAACCTTGAAACTTTGGTGGATTTTAGGGCCTTAACGCTTCGTAATCGCGTCCACCTCCGCGTATGACCTTTACTACACGAGTCAGGGTTAGTCGAGGCCCCACAAATTCCGTGACACCCTCGTAACGCGTCTTTTCTTCCACAATTACCATTTTACCCCTTTTCGGCCCTTAGTGTCCACCTTTCCTTCCGTACGTAACTACTTTCATCCTAGGTTCATTCGATGGTAACATATACACCTTCATTGCCACTACTTCATAAATACCCGTAATCATCCGTTCGAATTCCTACTCAACGCTTTCACCTAATATCCGTAGCAAGTTAAATTGTCAACTTTCCTAATCCTTCACCAAACCTTGTTCTTCTTATACCATCCCATACACAGCAAATATCGATAATGTCTTACAACACACAACTATATCACATTCTCGTCATCCCGGAACTACCGATTCAAATCGGTCGAATACGTCAATACTTAACCCCGTGGCTTTCGTGCCACTTACCTTTTCCGTCGTATGTAAGGCTTACCCAAACATATTTCCCATAGCTACCTATCGCACGATCTATAAAGAAGGTCAACAACCCCTAGATGCCCCGTAGCCTCCCCCAATTTATAAATGTGGCCGGCTTCACACCATAAATAGGACTCTCATCGGACACGACTTTGTTGCACAACCCCACGGAAATACCTCGCTCTCGATACACTGTCACACCCAATCTTGATCGTGTGTGATGGCACCCGGCCCTGCCACACGGAGCCGAGCGAACCTCGTACTCCAATTTCATACATATTCCGTTCAAATTTCCGCATCAAATCACATGAAACCCCCAACAGACTTTCAAAGGACAAACACATCGTCTTAGGCGGCGCATGCGTATCAAACATAACAAACATATCATCAAATCCGTACGGAATGTACATCGCCTGAACATACATACATGTACAAACATATAGGCCGTTCGGTGCCACCATAGCAAACGTACCGCAAATCACACACAAATCTCAGACCCACGATAAAAGTCTCTAACACAAATGTAAATCACAAAATGGTATGCTGCCGATCACGACACTCCGGAGGGAATGGAGCTTCCAATCTGTTACGAAACCTCCTAGCAAAGTCTTCTCATCATCCGGGTGTACCCGCGTGGCACGAAACGCAGCCCCCGAAGAAAGCGGGGTCGCACGGGAATATGTATCGAGTATGAAAGCAGAATCGAGAAGTGAATCATGATCGAATCAAATGTACAGTATATAGCCGAAATCATAACCAGATCCGGATGTACGGAAGATATGAACGATATGCGAGTAACAAACAAACAGAAGTGTCGGATCAAACCTCGCGAGAAATGTACGGAATGTAAATAAAAATCATGCATAGGGCTCAGGAACGTGGTCGCCACTCCAACGCTGGCGCCACAACACATCATACTCCAGAAGATTTTATATCTCCGTACAACCCCGAAACACATCATAACATCATAGCACATCATATCATCGAATATATCGGAAGCCATATCACATCATAACACCATCGACGGTAACCTACCTATGGCGAGGTCTCGGAACCGTAACACATCATACCGCCGAATATGTCATAATGCGCACGAAATAAACCGCCCCGAGACTCGGCGTAAGGAAATCGTAACATATGCACGAACGAGAGTGAGAAACTAAATGTACATAAACCAAGACCCGATGACATAATCAGACGTTCATAATGGATTATTCATAACAGAATACTTATATCAGAATCTTCTTATTAGAATATTTATATCAAGATTAGGAATACTCATACTTATATCAGAATACTCAACTCAGAATACCTATTCCAAATTTCTTGTATCAGAATTTCTCATGTCAGAACGCTTGTGTCAAAATATTTACATCAGAATATCTATATCCGGATGCTTAGACCAGAACGTTTATATCGGGATACGTATGCATAACGAATGCTTAAATCGTAATCGTCCGTCGTAATTATTAGATACTTAAATTAGGGGGGGGGGGGGGCATACGACTCCTAAAACGGATTCGAAATCACGAATAGAATAACCCGAATATACATATCAATATCACACCTTACTTGGCTCTAAGACATGCCAAAAGAAAGAAAGAAAGTGGTAAGCCTTACATACCTGTGCCGCGACCAACTAGTTATGCTCATTTGTCCAAACTTATCAATCTACATACCAAAGAATTCACACAATCATTTAATCCATTGTTATTCACTTGTCTCAATTTTTCTGTCACACCCCAACCTTCGTCAGGGCACGACGGCACCCGACTCTCATCAGAGTCGAGCGAACCCTTAAACGTTAACTCAAACCTTTTTTTTTCAAATTAAAAATTGTAAATGAAATACCAAAATCAATAACATCTCAAAACACGTCATATATATACACGACATAAAAACAAGACGAGCCAAAAGGCCTGCGCCATTTCTGGCACAACAAAATGATGGTAGCGGCAAGGCCAACGAACCATGGACTCCCACGCTCGCCCGACACCTCACCTAGTATGACCTCGTACAATATATAGAACTATACCAAACAGAAAGGACCCTCCGAAACAAGAGAAGCTGGGCGACATGACCTCCCAAGCCGGCCCATTGCCGGGATCGCCGAGTCGCGCCCGGACCGCGTACGAAATCGTTCGAAGAAAGCGGGTTCGCACGCAACATGTACCGAATACGTAAAGCGGCCACCGAAGCACGAATCGAAAGTACAACGTAAGCGCTAGTGGATACCCGTATAAATTCAATATTAAATAAAATAAATTTTTCCCGACGGCCGTTCCCATTTAACAATAATAAAATGACG
>NW_026713953.1:0-59254 GCF_029784015.1 Lycium ferocissimum | reverse complement strand
TGGAAATGAAATGAAAAGGGTCCATAGATTCAATTTCACCTCGGTCCAGGAATTGGAATATACGGACCAACATACGGTCCGTATAATTTCTACTTGGCCGTAGGTTGGACCGTATATTTGGTCCCGAAGAACATGTCATTCGAAATTTGGATCTACGGCTAACATACGAAGTCCGTAGTTTTATACGGCAGTATATACGGCCGTATGTTTGCCCGGTTTTCGATCTTTCTCTCGTCGACTCGTTTGATCTCCCGATCCTTATGGAACCTTAACACTTGTTTATCACTTCGTACATGTGTAATCTTAGGGACATTATAACTCTTCTCCCAACACACCATTAAGTCATCATCAACTTGTTACTTATCGTCCTTTCCGATTCTTGTGTACGTTTGCCTTCTCTTGGCAACTGCCAAGTAACATCGGATGCCTTTTAAAATGCTTGCTTGGGTCATCAAAGTCATTACTTACTCGTCAAAACATCTTACCTCGCACTCCTCATTACTTTATTCATTGTGCAACATGACGAAAAAAAATTTTGAGGTGTAACGGGCGGGGTCTGTCCGCCCCACTCCATATGATATGTTATTCTTATAGAGGCTCGTAGGCATGTTTATATGGTTAGATGTGTTTGGCCTTGTCGGCATATATTTTGGATATTATTTTGATAGCCTCGGCCGACTTATGTACATTGATATGGGCATAGTTGCTAGTGATAATGTAAATGAATTGTCCCGATGGGATTAGTGTGATTGATGAATGAAAAGTATGATTTAACTATGTGGCTCACCTAGATGTGATGTGAAAGTATGTTAGAGGTGCCGGGTTAGGTTAGCACGGGTGCCGTCGCGGCCTACGGTTGGGTCGTGACACTTTATCAACTTG
The DNA here is from genome assembly GCF_029784015.1 of Lycium ferocissimum. Lineage (NCBI taxonomy): Eukaryota > Viridiplantae > Streptophyta > Magnoliopsida > Solanales > Solanaceae > Lycium > Lycium ferocissimum. The sequence continues at coordinate 58,372 of NW_026713953.1, read as the reverse complement.
CTAAGTACTCCAATTGCATATGCAATATCGGGCCTAGTGCAATCGATCACATATCTCAAACTTCCAATTAAGCTAGCATATTTCTTTTGATTTATCACATCATTTTCACTTTGAACGAAACAAGTGAACACTTGAATCAAAAGGAGTTACAACATGCTTGCAATCGAAAGTTATATTTTTTCAAAATTTTCTCAACATAATGTATTTGGTCAAGGAATATTCCATCACATGTTTAGTAATTTTTTATTCCAAGAATAAAAATTTGCCTCACCAAGATCTTTCATATCAAAATGGCTTCTAGAATATTTTTAGTTTCACCGATAACATTCATGTATTTGAGCCAAAGATCAATAAATCATCAACATATAGGCAAACGATAACATGAGAATTATTCCAAAGACTTATGATAAATGCACTTATCACACCTCGTTTGTTTTAAAACCATTCTCAATCATGCGGGAATCAAATTTCTCATGCCAGCTTTGCTTTTTGATGCATTTGAAGCCATATAGGGATTTAGTAAGCTTATACACTTTTCTTTCTTGGCCTGCTTCAACAAAACCTTCGGGTTGTTCCAATAATATTTCCTCATTTAGGTCCCCATTTAAAAAGGCAGTTTTTACATCCATTTGGTGAATATGCAAATCAAAAATTGCAGCAATAGCAATTAAAAGCCTTATGGATGTAATTCTAGTTCTGGAGAAAAAGTATCAAAAAATTCTAGGCCTTCTAGTTGTTTAAAACCTTTAGCAACTAGTGCTAGCCTTATTTATCAACGAGAACCATACGGTTTGGCTTTTTCTAAGGACCCATTTACACCCAATTGTTTTACAACCCGGTGGTAAATCAACTAACTTCAAGTTTTATTGGAAATAAGTGATGCCATTTAAGTCATTTTACGGCTTTTTCCAAAAAATAGCGTCATGTGAAGATAAAGCTTCTTGTATATTGAGAGGGTCATCTCCAACATTAAAAACATAAAAATCAGGACCAAAATCTTTTTCTACTCTAGCTCTTTTACTTCTCCGTATTTCAAAATCATCATTTTCTTTATTTTTCAAAGGAGTAGTAGAAGAACTGGTGGTAATAAAAATATTTTCTTCGGTCCTATGACCCCCCCTATTTTTAGAATCAAATGGAAATTTATTTTCATGAAAAATAGCATCACCTGATTCTATTATTATATTATCTTCAAGACTAAAAAATCTATAGGTTGTACTATTTGAAGCATAACCAAGAAAAGCACAAGTAGTAACTTTTTTACCCAACTTAGAAATTTTGGGATCCATTAGCCTTACATAAGCTAGACAACCCCAAACTCTTAGATATCCCAAATTTGGCTTATGACCTTTCCACAACTCAAACTGTTTTAGTTTTGTCTTTTTATGAGGCACACGATTCAACACATAACAAGCAGTTAAAATAGCTTCACCCTAAAAATTTAGAGTCTAGTGCACCTCTAAATTTTTGGGGTGAAGCTATTTTAACTGCTTGTTAAATGATTATGCATAAATGTAGGTCCAGCTTTAGCAACTTGTTGTTGAACAACAATCTGAAGAGGTTGAGCATCCCATGACTAGAGAAGAGATGTATTCATCCATTCTTGGTCAGAGATCAGGCTATGTTCGTGGTTTTGGATATGGAAAGAAGCCTCCCAGAAAGACTCAAATGCAGCAAGAAAACATAGAAGCCAGCGTGTCTTCTGCGATGGAAATTATGCGTCAAGAGATGCAAGCTGATATGGACCGGAAGTTGCAAGAAGAACTGAACCGAAATTTGCAAGAAGAACATGAACAGATGGCTATCGACTTAAAAAAGGAGATGGAAGAAGATTTGAAAAAAAAAATTGGAAGAGGAGCGTGCATACATGAGAGGAGAATTTGACAAGATGATCCAAGACCAAATGGCTGCTTTCATGACTAGAATTCTACGAGGTACTTGCTCTTGCTCCTTCTTAACAAGTTTTCTCCTTTCCTTGACAATTCTTCTTTCTTACTTTTGAAAATTATTTTGTGTCTTGCTCCATATAAGTTGTTAGCTAGTTCCTCTAAATACGATTTTCTACGCGAAATTTTGTATTTTCTTCGCTACTAAAGTTCTGTTACAATTTCAAGTTGTTGATTTTAGAAGTAACGTTCCTTCTTCTTGTCCTTTCCGATCGTTTAATGCGTTGGTTTAGTAAAAGAGGGAGCAGTTTTTCTTGTGTTTCGTTAAAATGGTCTTTTTCCTGAAAGTTATTAATTTCTAGTTTTAGCACTTAGTACAACATTTGTGTTTTGGCTATGACATTGGTGTTTTGGATATTTCCTAAAAGAATTAATGCTTTTGGACCAGTTCTAATGGTTGAGCTTAACGAGTAACTTCTACTGAGCTATGCAATTTTGGGTTGTAGGAAAACAGAGATGAAGAACTTAACGACATTTATTTAAAATATAGGACCAATAGATTGTAGCCCTTAGATTTCTTTTGACGATTGTACCAGAAGTAACCTGAGGTAATTTCACTTGAGGGGATCCAGACCTGACAGGAAGGACTAAGGTATTCAACTAAGTAATCTAATATTTATATAAAATAACTACTATTAAAACAAGTATTCTTAAAAAGGCAGCTAATGGCTTCAAAGGATAGAAACATTAAGCACCTTTTTTATCTCTAAACCTTCCACTACTTTTAGAGATAAGTAGGAACTAGGGGTGAACAAAACCAAACCGCAAACCGCATCAAACCCACAAACCTAGTCAAATATGAAGGAAAAAAAACGACTAGTGGTTCGGTTTGGTCTTAACTAAAAAATAGTCAAACCGAAATCAAACTAATCCGACATTATATATATACTAGTTGTATGAATTTTTTAATTAGACAATATTTCTTATATCAACTTGAGGCAGTATCAATTGTGATAGTCTAGATGATCTAGAATATTACTGTAATGTAGTTTGTAGTTTTGCCATATTCTAATTTGTCTCTAATGCTCTTGGAATGGGTTGGATTTAAGTGTGGAATTTCTCTAGCGATTGTTACTAGTTGAGGTTATTTTCTAGCAATTACCCTTGCCATATTTTTTAGAAATTACCTTAAATTTAAGTGGTGAAATTGATGGAAAGCAGAAGCATACCAACTTGATCCCATAGCAATTTTGGGAACTCAATGGTCTGATATCAACTTTGAAAGGATGAATTTACATTATTCTGTAATGTGGTTAAGATTTAGTATGGTTCTCATCCATAGCCTACACACCCTAGAGTACTCTAGTTTTTGCCTTGTAATACTGCAATTGAATGCGCAAATTGAACACATTGATTTGAAAGAGAAAAACCAAGTGAGCAGTGATGCTGGTGAAAGCATTGAAAATAAATGACTCGTGCAGCCTCATAGACCATCTTGATTTCTGTTTGGAACAAAGGAGACTCCTTTTTTCACGATCAACTACAATGTGGGGAATATGTTACACTATTCAAAACAAAAGATCAGTGCAGCCTCATAGACCCGGCCTATGTACACCCCTAGTAGGAACTGATGTATATGTGCAGGTTTAGATTTTGTAACTCAATCATGATATTTGATACTAAACTTTAAATTTTGATGAGTATTGCATGGATATTAAAGATATGATAAAAAATATATTGCCATGATGGTATCTGTTGGGATTATGTTACACTATAGTTAGGCCTAAATACTTTTTCAATTTGGCTCATATTATCTTATACATATTTCTTGGATTTGCTTTCGTTGGAACTGAGTTACAACATGGTACAGTTTTGGTAAAGTAGATGAAGTATGAACCTTTATCTTTATAAAGTGTTGGAACTATTATGTCATTGAATTTTAGATTCTTATGTGCTCTAGTGTATTATTAGTGTTGGATTATGAGAACTTTCAAAGTGATCCCGTGTTTTTTTTTAAAAGCAGGGACAAGGTTCTTAAGCAATGGGGCTGCCCAAAGAGGAGCTTGAAGGCGTGCAATGGAAGTTTTTGATCATATGTAATATGCATACAATGGAAGTTTTTGATCATATGTAATATGCATACAATGGAAGTTTTTGCTTTTTGAATCATATGTATATGCACACAATGAACCGAAGTACTATATATATATGTACGTAGTATATATGCAGTTGACTTTTAAGTAATGAAAGTATTTATAATATTCGGCTTGGGAATGCTTTTGTTGTTTGTTAAATGTTATTGAATACTTTTAGTAGCAGTATATTAATTTTAGACAATTCAATTATCTATAGTAAATCTTAATGATTTAATTGTTTTTGTAGCCATTTTTATTGTTGCTAAAAGTTGTTCTTCGACGGAAGATAAATGTTGCCACAAATGTTTGTAGTTTTTGTGGCGACTGTCCTCGCTCCTAAAAGTAATTTTTTAGTAGCAAGATTAAATCTGCCACTGATAGTACATTGAGTTTGTGACGACAAGAGTCGCCACTAGTAGTAATATTTAGTAGCGAGGACAAACTTGCCATTGATAGTATACTGAGTTTTGTGGCGACCAAAGTCGCTACAAATATCACTTTTTAGTAGCGACATAAAAGTTGCTGCCGATAGTTCATTTGTTATTGTGGCGACAGAGTCGCCACTAAAGGTTTTATTCCAGTGGCGACCAAGCCAATATCTGTGTTGTAAAATATTTTTTGTGGTATGCTTGCTTACCTTTTGTGGCAATATATGTCGCTACAAATATACCGCTATTGGCGACTACCTATTGTCGTCACAAAAACCTTTAGTTATGGAACTACTACCCACGGAGGAAAGTCGCTGCTATAGGTTTTTCGTGGCGACTTCTGGGGGCATTTGTGGCGACGAAAGTCTCCACAATAAGGCGATTTCTTGTAGTGACTCAATAAACATGGCATTTGTTAACTCAACCAAAGTTCTATTTTTTCTCTCCGCTACACCATTAGACGCGAGGAGAATAAGGTGGAGTAGTTTCATGAATTACTCCCAATGATCTAACAAAAGAATTAAACTCATTAGACTCATATTCACGGCCTCTATCACTTCTAATTCTTTTTATTTTTCTTCCAAACCGATTTTCAACTTCATGGAGATAAATTTTAAAATTTTCAAAAGCATCACTTTTATTTTTCATCAAGAAAACATATGTATACTTAGAAAAATCATCAATAAAAGTGATAATATCTATTTCCTCCACGAGTTAAAATTCCTCCAAGTTCACAAATATCGGTATGAACTAACTCTAACAATTCAAAGTTTTTCTTTCAACTTGAAAATGAGGCCTTTTTGTGATTTTGGCTTTACTACAAGCTTCACATTTTTCAAAATCCTTTTTAATCATTGGAATTAATCCTAAACTACTCATGATTCCCACATAACGATTATTAATATGACACAAACGAGCATGCCAAAAATTAGTGGAAGAAAGCATGTAAACAGAGTTAGTAACTTTATTCATCTCAACATTCAACTTAAACATCCCATCACAAGCATACCCCTTTTTCCATAAAAATACCTTTTTTCACTATTACATATTGATCAGACTCAATAATTTGTTTGAAGCCTGCTTTATTTAGAAGAAAACTAGACATTAAATTTTTCTCATGGAAGGAGTATAAAGTACATCTTTTAAAGTTAACACCCTTCCTGAGGTAAAACTCAACTCGACATCTTCCTTTCCAAGCACTTAAGTAGTGTGAGAATCACTAAGCATGATGGTTGTGAGCTCCTCAAATGGAGTATACACTTTGAACCAATCTTTGTCATAGCAGACATGACGGTTTGCACTAGAATCAGCCAACCATCCATCAACATTTTCAACCATATTTATGTCTGTTATCACCGCCACAATTGGCTCTTCGGTAACGTTCGCTGAGGTGTAGGACCATGTTTTTGAAACTTGCAAAATCGAGCAATATGCCCACTCTTGCACACGGACAAAGCATGGTCCTCCATTTTGTGCTTGTTGATTTTGTGCTTGGTTGTTACCACCATTATTTTTCTTGGGAGGTCTACCATTATTTTTCTTGAATATTTTCTTCTTAGGCTTCATAGAGGTATTTTTGTTAGCATTAGGAGCAACATTATTTGAAGTAATTAAATTTACCTTATTTGTGAGAGGTTGTAAGTTGCTCTCTTCCGTTTGCAAAAGTGCATCTTGGCCCCTTGCCTCTTCTTCCATGCGGATTCGCATAATCAACGTCTCAAGTGAAGTTTCCTTTTGTTTGTGGCGCATGCTTGTTTGAAATTCCTTCCATGAAGGTGGAAGTTTATCTATTATGCCACAAACAATAAGGTTATCTCCAATCTTGATCTCCTCGGACCTTAGCTCCCCAACAATCATTATAAAATCTTGAGCTTGATCTACCATCGATTTGTTGTCCACCATTTGGAAACGGAAAAAATCTACTAGCGGATATTTTTCGCTCCGGCCTCCTCGGTATCATATTTACTCGCAACGCTTTCCAAGTTTTCTTTGCAGTAGAGTAAGTTCTATCATAATAATCATAAAAATTATCTGATAGACAATTAAGTAAATAATACCGACACTTGTATGAATCTTCATCGTACTTTTCAATTTTTTCTTGAAGAGAAATAAGTTCTTCATCATTCATGGAAGAGTTGTCTACTTTATTTGGATTCTTCTCAGTTAACACAAGAAACATTGAGAAGACTTAAGTAGAAAAGTACTTTACCCTTCCATCTCTTAAAATGAGTACCATTGAACCGAAATGACTTGTTAAGATCTCCCACTTTGACATCCGCGGATTTTTCAATTGTAGCCATTTGAATCTCCTTAAAATTGTTGGTGATATTACAATGAAATTACAATTACAATTGAAAAATAAAATGAAGAAATAAAAATATCTTCGACTGAGGCGCGGATATCTCGCTCTCTTTAAGGAGATTCAAGCCCTTTGCGGCAAATCTTGGTCCGGCGAAGTAATCTTTCGACTTGTCCCCTCCAGGATACAACAGCTCGATCACGTCATAAAACTCAACAAACTCTGGACAAGATGTTGAGTCCAAAGCTCCACCAAAAAGAAGAACACCTTCCTTCAACTAATAAACTCTCTTTTATTTTCCTCACTTTTTAAGAACTCTCCAAAGTATATATTTTTCTCTACCTCCACAAAATAAAGATGACAAACTATTTATAGTTGAAAAATTCATCCTTGAACTGAATTGAATGAAAGAGTGGAATAATGGTGTATTAAAATGATAAGAATGTGGAGTAGTAAATAAGATAATGGAGAGAAGAGTTTCATAAGAAGTAATGGCCATATTCAGCCAAGTAACGTTGGGAAACTGAAAGACTAAAAGGACACACCATTACTGCCTATTAAGGTCACTTTAAGGCACACAAAACGTAAGAAATCAATCTGCTATTGATGCTCTTTAATATTCACAACGTGCAGATCCTAGTAGGCCTTAAAAAGGCACTTTATGACAAGATCCTATTAGGCCTTAAAAAGGCACTTTATGACACATTCATTTTTAATATAAAAATGTCCAAAAGAACCACCACTTATTATTAAGTGTTCTTTACAGGCGTACATCTGCTTGCTTTTTGTTTTACGCAGATTAGCATATATGCTGGGGCCGATGAATAATGCTGTTCATTAGTACTATTTTAATCTAACCATTTAGGGTCACTGTTTCTTCTTAGGTAATTGATTTTTCTGAGTTGCTCTGAATTTATGATTTTTTTTTCCTCAAGTTGGAAGGATTAATTGGTTTTCTTGTTTTTGGAATTCAATTTTCATTCTGTTCATCGAGATTTTTTCCTTTAACATCTATGATTTTGGGCAGTTATGCTGTTCTACATTCTCAGTGGAAGTCTCATTCATTTCACTATATCCAATGGGTTGGTTGTCCCGAGTTGGGTTGACTGTTTGCTGGTAAACAGAATTTTCAGGCCATCACAGATGATTGGGTTCTAGAAGAGGACTTTGGCAATGAACAAACTGAGAACTTCTCTACCAATATAGCTGACGTGTTTTGGGTTCTAGCATGGTTGTTCTTTTTGTTGTAAAGGATCATAGTGTAATCTTGGTTCTGAACCTTTGTTGAATTAATAATACAAAAATAGATTTTGTAACCATGTTCATTGTGACCTCGGTCAATGTATAAAGATTTTGGTTGTCGTGATTTGCAATTGGCAATGCAGGAGGAGCACAGGTGGAATTAAAAAAATCTGAGGACTATGCAAAAGTTTAGATCACAAAATGGTGGAGGCATGAATGTCATAGTAGACCGGCATAATCATTTAGCACGAGACGCATTCAAGGTGAAATGTTTTATCAAATTTCTCTTTGATGTCTTTTTAGTCTTTCCAATGATTGTATCACTAATTGTTTATATTCCCTTTTGACATCCTAAATTGTTAAAGTGAAGTCAACCCGTCAGCTCTATGTCCATACACTTGGCCTCCTATGTGATTTCGTTTCTCTCCCATTTAGACTGTTCTAGGGTTCCCACAGTGCAATGGAGGGAATGTATATACAAGAACTGAAATTTTAGTTGATTCCTTTGTTTTATTCATCCTCATCTATGGCTTCTCACCTTTAGACATGTTATTTTTATTTGAAGTCTGCAATTATTAGAGCTTGAAGTAGATTTAGACTTTTGCAGGAAGGTTACTATCTTCATGTAAGATCTCTTTCTTTCGGAATTTGCCATACTGTATGACTGTTCTTGTATGTATGATGAATTAGTTTTGGAAAGTTAACAATTAGTCATGGCTTGTTCATACTGGTATTGTCAGGTTCCCAAATATTAGTATATTGGGCTACATGCCTCTGAAGATTGTCCCTAATTGTAAATTTTGCGGTGCAAAAAAGGTTTGAATATGAGTTACCTGGATTTTCTTGCGGCAAGGGTTCAATCAAGTTAGTTTCTGATCTGGTAACTGCTGAACTACACAATCTATATATAGGCCGCACTGAAGAATCTGAACATTTTCGCACATACAGGACATATAATAATCTGTTTGCATTTACGTCGGTTGCTGTGAATTACGATAAAGAATTGGCAAAAAGGAACCATGGTATTTATACTTTTAGAGTTCAAGGTCAGATGTATCATTTTACAAATGACTTTCCTGTTTGGATTGGCTTATTTTATGTGCTTTTAAGCCAAAATAGTTTTTAATTACTTTTGTAGTATTTGGGTAAAATCAAAAAAATGCTTTTAGGCACTTATTTTTAAGCCAAAATGACAAAGATAAGTCAAAAGTCTTCTAACGTATGGCTTTTGGCTGATAGGTTAAAAGCCATAAGTCAATCCAAACGGGCTCTTACTCCCTCCTGATCAAATAGCAAGAAGCCTACAGCTATACTTACGATTATACGGCTACAAAATTATTTACGTAACAAAAATAGTAACAACTGCTCCACAACTATATTGTATCCCTTCCTGTGCACCAAATTACAGCTTAATGACTAACTATTTTGTTTAAACAGATCGGAGAACAAAAGCTGAGCGCGACAATGCTCACCCAGATGGTGTCGCATGTATAGCTGCATTTTGCTAAGCCACACTAATCATTTTACCAGCAATGCTTCATGATAGAAGCTTTGGCGCTTGATAAAAGCTTCACATATTCGCTCTACTCACCAAAATGCCCCAAATTTTTGTGTAGATTACTGTAAAGTGTGTGCCTATGTTTGTAGAGACAAGTGCTGCACATTTTGGATATGGAAAAGTACTATTGTTGCACTTAAGCAACCTTTGTACAATTTCTTACCACGGACAAAATATACGTAGTAACATATTAATTGTGGATACTTAGTAGTAACATATTAATTGTGCATAAGCTAGGAGGTTGTGGAGGACCCAGATTAGGATAGAAGTCTAGTAGGTAGTTTCGCTTTTTCTTTTGCACTAGTAGGCGTAGTTTTGCTCCACCGTTTATTATCCTTTGATTCCTGCTTTTATGTGTTGGGTCTTGTCTTTCCAGGCTGTTTTATCTTGACGTCTTCGCTCTTGTTATTTCTCATCTCCACATTGCTTTGATATGCTTATCCGTATCTGACTCTTTTGCCTTGTTTTCCCTTGTTTTCTTTTGAGCCGAGGGTCTTTCGAAAACAGCCTCTCTACATTCCAAGGCGGAGGTAAGGTCTGCGTACACTTTACCCTTTCCAGACCCCACGTTACGTTGTGAGGTTCCACTAGGTATGTTGTTGTTGTTGTAAGCTAGAACGGTGCCACGACATTGGGCCTGTGCTATAATTTTATAAGGGACATTACAATGTAAAAATAAGAAGGAAAATTATATGCTTGGGTCTTATAGGAAAATTATATGCTTGGGTCTTACTTTTATCAATGCTGGAAAGTAAAGTGGCCTTGATCCGTACAATGTTGAGAGGGCAGAATTGCCCTTCTTTTGGGGTGGTCTTTAAATTTTGCCCCTCATTTTTGTGGTCTTTAAATTTTGCCCTTCTCCTAAAATTCATGGGTTTCGGGTTCGAATCTCCGCTCAGTCAAAATTTTAAAAAAAATTCGAAAGGCGAAGTAGTTATGCTTCCTCCGGCAAACTTTGCCTTGAAGCATAATTTTTTTGTTTAACTTTTTCAAGGCAAACTTTTAGTTATAATTTAACTTTTCAAAAGTGTATGCTTTAGCCATAACACATAACTAAAAGCATGCCCCGTAAGACGGAACTTTTCCTTAAGGCATAACTAAAAGTTTGTCTTATAAGGCAAAGTCTATGCCTTAAGGAAAAGTTCTGCCTTATGGGGCATATTTTGGTTATGTTTTAACTAAAAATACACAAAATTTAAAGATCACCCTCGCCTTGTGATTTTGTTTGTTTTTTTTTTTTTTTTTTTAATGCTTGAGGGGGGGGGGGGGGGAGGAACATAAGGGTAAAATTTAAGTAAAGGACAAAATATGAGGGGTAAAAATTTAAAGACCAAAAATATGAGGGGTAAAACTTAAAGACTGCCCCAAAAGAAGGGCAATCCGCGCAAAAAAAGGATGTTGAGAAGGAAATCGTGGGCCTTCATTGAGTTTTTACAATATCAATATGCATAAAAACTGAGAGGAAAACTGAAGCTAAAAATAGAGAAAAAAATGATACTGACAAATCGAACCCGTGACGTTCGTGAAAATTTGAACCCCATTGACAATTGAGGGAAGGTTCCCATATATGTTAGGATGTTCATTAAGCGTATATATACGTATAATTTAAATCTAACATTATATATACAGTATAATTCTCTCGCCCTTTAGCTCCGCCCCTTTCAACCATATAAATTCTTATCATTTTTCTCCATTTAAACTCATCTCAGATGTAATTATATCAAACAAAAATAAAAGAAAAAAAATGAGTGTAATATATATATAATTCTCCCGCCCCTTAGCTCCGCCCTTTCAACCATATAAATTCTTATCATTTTTCTCCGTTTAACTCACCTCAGATGTAAAGGAAAAGGGTCAAATTACCCTCCAATTTATAGTTTAAATTTGCCCTCCGTCAAATAAATTTTCCCCTCCAAGATAGTTTAAATTTGTCCTATATATATATATATATATATATATATATATATATATATATATATATATATATATATCCCAAACCCAATTCTCTTTTTAACCCGTTTCCCCAATCCCAATTCTCTTAACCCGTCTAGACTATAACATATGGTGAAGAAATTTGTTTTAATCGCATCGAGGTACACACGTAATGCATAAAATAGGAGGCATGCGAACAAAATTCTCGTTAAAGACGGTGTTTAATACGACCAAGGATTCATTGAAAAGATTTAAAATTTCTTGAACATGACATCTATCTTAGATTGATGGAGCTAACTTATAGTATTCTTTTGTCGCCTCCGTCAAAAGCTCTCAAAAACTATTCGAGAACCGAAAATGGATTTTCAAAGCCGAGCACAAATTTATTTTGTTGTTTTGTTATCACTTTAAATCTTAACTTTTCGAATTACTTTCGGTATACGTTTAGGAATGTATTCGAGAAAAAATGTTTTCCTACGTTGTTAAATGCTACGAAGAGTTCATGGACTATGACAAAACAAATGTTGCGAGGGCACGTTTTTTTCCCAAATGGGATTGGGAGTCTACGTGAGCCTATGTGGATCAACGTGGCTAACTTTTTTGTGTTATGGTGTCCAAGTCGACTTTCATCCATATAAGGGTAAATTTATACAAATTTGATCCCAAAACAATATAAGGATTTAAACTTAAGTCATACTTGGAGGGCAAATTTGACCCTTTTCCCCAGACGTAATTATATCAAACAAAAATAAAAGAAAAAATAAGTGCAATATATATATATGGTGAAGAAATTTGTTTTCATAAGAACAGTATTGACAGGAGAAAAAATAAAATTAGAATGAAATTGATGATAGACATAGTATAATATTAAGAGCATTTGTAAATAAATGAATCTTGTACTAATTCGCTACAAAGCTAGTCTTCACTTTAAGACTACTTGAAATGACAGATGGGAGACTCTTAACAATACTCAAATAAGTTAAAATACAAACTTAAAACAATATAAGGATGAAATAGTAACAAACGAAATGTAGTTTTCTAAATGTTAAGATATGATATTTTGCTGAGAAAAAAAAGAATTGTTTTTTGGCATTTGTTTGAAAGGCAAAATAAAATTCAAAGGTGTAGAAAGTCAGAATAGTTATTTCCTTTTACTTTTCTGCTATTTGGAAGGATGTATTTCCCACTAAGATTGTTGAACAACTAATTTGAATAATGTCACAGGGTAAAATGGAAAGTCTCCACAACCGTCAATTCAGATAGAGTTTATTTTGGCACTTTTCATATTTAATCAGATGGCCCCTGGTGGCCGATTTTCCTTTTAAGTGAATTCAGATAGAAAGCTTTTACTTGTTTTTTTTTTTTCCTTTTCATCTTTCTTTTTTCTAAGTGGTGGTATAATTAGGCAGCCCATCAGTTTTTTGTTGGGCTTAGAGAGCACCGGCCGGTTATCCTTCCACTGTACAAGGGTCATTTGCACTTTTGTCCCTATTTTGTGCTGATCTTTTATTTTTGTCTTAAAATCGAACTAATGTAAAGTTATGCATCATAATATCCACAAGTTATGCCAACGACCTTAAAGAACTTATGCCTCTTCAATTTTGAAGAAAAAAAATAGAAATCGGACCATTTGAAGGGAAATCCGTGCAATTATGACTTCACAGACCCGGAGCTATTCGTTGCTCTGTGCAACCAGCTTCACGCAGTCTGCGGAGTAGCCCACACTTTCGTTTGGACCACATGTCCCAACTTCATGGTTGAATAAGGGAGGCCATACATTAGCCCATGAACGCCCAACCATCAGAAACAACCCAACATTCTGGGTCATTTGCACTTTTGACCCTATTCTGTGATCGTCTTTAAATTTTCCCATCAAAGGGACTGCTCTTTAATATTCTCCCTTCAAAATCGAATTTATGCCTAAAGGGATATAATTTACGCACCATAATATTCACGAGTTATGCCCGCGTTGTTAAAGAACTTATGCCCCACTAGGCATACATTCACTTTTGAAGGGAAAAAAATTAAAGACCAGCCCATTTGAAGGGAAAAAATTACAAACCCATTTGAAGGACAAATTGTGCAATTACTTGCAACATTCCACCACCTACACTTGGGTTACAAGCCCTCGCGAGATGGCTCGGCCTTACACTTTGCATGGAGTTGATCTTTTTTGGTCAAATGGTATATATTCCACATCACTTTTGCGTTGTAAAATTGAATTCATGGTTGCAATCTGCCCAGGGGTACAACCGTACTTTCAATACTAAAACTTAAGAATTATTGCATATGAATACTTGGCTATAAATAGTACTATACATCTCTTCTATCCAAACTGCACTTCTCTTTTTTATATTTTTATTTCTCTAACAAGAAAAAAAGCAAACAATACCAAGGCCACTATGCTAGACATGGAATCCGCCTTAAGTTTGGGCGGATAATTGATCCGCTCATTATTGGCTCAATCGATTTTGACTCATCCAATTAAGCACATTATAAAATTTAGTTGATATGTAGTCCAAATTGACGGTCCAAAATCTAAAATATTGAAGAGATAATACAATACTTCTTCTGCTCTTTGAAATCTAAGATCTGATAATTGTATTTTTTGGATAGAATATATATACAATCAAACCTCTCTATAACAGCATGGTTTGGTCCAAAAAATTTCAGCTATTATAGAGAATAGCTGTTATACACCTATAACAGCATTGACATTTAAATAACACTTCGCTATTATAGGAAAAAAAAGATGCATAAAATCTAATTTTCATTTTTAATCATCAAATTCTAAGCTTAATCACACTTTGTATAAGGAAGGAAAATTGTTTAATGACGAAAATACATATATACATATGATATTTTTTTTTCATAATTAGTGTATTAAATGATCAAACGTTTAGTTCAAATCTCTACACTTATTATTGGTAATCATAGATATTCTATTTTTATAAAGATGGTTAATTATTATATTACCAAAAAAAGAAGCTAGCTGTTATCTGGGGGTAATTTTACAAAGAGAGTACTGTTATAAAGTTGGTTGTTGCTATTATAAGTGAAATGTTGTTATAGAAAAGTAAAATATAACATAAAAAAATCGGTTCCAAAAAATCTTGGCTGTCATAGAGAGGTGTTGTTATATGCGGGTGCGCATAGAGAGGTCTGACTGTATTAGTAGACCCAAAAGTTAAACAGCAGTCCTTAAAGGATCTATCAAATGAAATTTCTTGTGTTATTTCATAAAACATTTGCACCTTAATTGCATCTTCACAAGTATTGAAAGACTAATGTTAAACGAGCAACGAATTGCGATTGCACAAGTCGTGAATAATCCTTAAATTAATTTAATCAACAATATAAAACAAAGACAATAGGAAAAAAACACTTAAGAAAAAATTGCACATCGTGCAATCAACCTGTTGGGTATTCTAATATCTCACGAGCAATAAATTGCTCAAAAAAGTAAGTAATAACCTCTGAAAAGATTAACTATATTTAATGCAAAGACCCAAAAATATATATAAAAAAAAAGAGTGCAAAAGTAAATCTCTCACGTAGTAGTAAAACTAGCAATAAATGCCCCTGCAATGTTTCTTATTAGAGTTTGAACTTCTTACACAAAATTTGTGTATATTTATATAAATTTAGCTTTGTTGACGTAATATAAATTAGGAGTAACTTATTATGTTCTGCGTTGCCCTTAGTCACGGGCGGCTCCTTCCAAAACTCAGAGAGAAACTTTGGAAAATTTCCGTTTATTTAGCACATGCCATTCATTGTGTATATAATTATAATAACACCCTGTGCTTCAAAGTTCCCATTTTTGGACTGGCGTTAAGTTGATCAACTTTGGGAAAATTTTATAAGTAGGGAGATTAGAGCCCTTTTTTACAAACAGAATAGCGATATGTCTTTTTTATATATATATATATATATATATATATATATATATATATATATATATATATATATATATATATATATATATATATATATATATATATATATTAAAAAAAAACGTAGCATTATGCATATACATTGTATGAGGGCGCATAGAGTATCAATGTATACAATGTATATACAGTATGTGCGCGCACACAAGAATTGTACCTACAATTTTGGGATATATCAATGTATATCTGCTATAAAATGTAGTATGCAACTATGTTTCGTAATTCTTTAAAAGTACCTCTATAAAGTGTAATTATAGAGCAGAATAAGTTACATTAAGTAATTATTTTTCCATCCACTAATTTCCATGGCTTCCTGGCGTTGTAGGCACTAGAATGGAGGTATTCCTTTATTTTATCAAAAGCTTTCTGGCGGGCTTCATCCCACCTCATCGAACTGAATTTCTACCCTTCCCACATTTGAAGACAGACTAATGTTTAAGACCTCCTGCTTTCATGGAGATCCTTTCTTCTCATTGCTATTTTACGTTTTTTTAACTACATCTTTCTTTTTATTAGGAGTATTTCAATTAATAAATATACGATATAATCATGGTGGAAAGGGATTAGGGATGTGTTTGTTATGGAGGAAAACATTTTCCAATTTTCTATGTTTGGTTGGTCAAAATATTTTGAAAAATATTTTCTCTAGAAAAACAAGTTCCTTAAAAATGAGAAAAATGACTTCCCTAATGGAAATACGGAAAGTGACATTCCAAGTTTACTGTCCCCTCCGCACCCACCCAACTTCCCCAACCCCCACCGCTTGACCATGCCACCCCTCACCCCCCGCCCCCGCCACCCCGGAACCCCCACTCCCCACCCCCATTGTGTTTTGTTGGATATACAATGATATTTGTTTTTTGCTTGGTTACGAAACACTACATTTTCTTGGAAATCATTTTCCATGGCAAACGTTTTCAATTCATACCAAACACACTCTAAATTTCGATATCTTAATAAGGAAAGTCATTTAAGAGAATATATTATCTCTAATTCCGAAATGACCTCCTTAACTGCTTTTTTCTTTCCTTTTGCAAAATAGACAAAGAGAGGTGACCAAGTGGAGTATTATGTAAAACCCTTAAGAACAAGAAGAAAAGATCTCCGAAGAAGAGTCAATTAAGAAGAAAAATGCTCCGTATATTCAGTTTTCAGAAATTGAATTATTTATTATCACCATAATGGTGTTAAGTGATCTTTGATAAATTAGTTTTTTATTATTCAACCTAGAGGGGGGCCGATCGGGTTCGATTTTTGCTGCCTCTAGTAGGCTTAAGAAAAAATGTACGTAAAGAGATAGTATAAACCTGCATAACATTTTACAGAAAGCATTGTGTCATTTAATTTATAAATACTACTTATCTCACATGATTATTCTAATAAATTAAAGCAAGACGATCTAAGATTTACCCAACATCTATTATTTCACATATACAGAGAACTACAAGGGAACTGCGACATGCGTAGGTTCCTGATCGCCGGCCATGATGACCATGACTGCCGGAGACATCTCCACCGTTGTGTTGGCGGACGGCGCCGCTGGACGTGGTGGTTCCTCCACCGCCTCCTCGGTAAACGAGGAACGATGCCGTTTACACGAGCAGTTACAAGCGATTGTGATGATTGCCATAGCAAAGACTATCAGCATTACCACCACGCGTATAAGTAAAAGGTCCATTGTGTTTTTCTCTCTAGTTCACACACTGAAAGTTACTATGTACTTCACTGTTACTCCTCTCTCTCTCTCTCTCGTTGCAAATATCGCTACTGCCTCTGTCACTCTTTGCCCTAAAGAGACAGCCAAGCTAAGTATGGCTATGGCGGACAAGGCAGTCAGTATTCGGACCCACAAGTTCATGACCAACAGGCTTCTCGCCAGGAAGCAATTCATTAGCGATGTACTTCATCCTGGAAGAGCCAGCGTCTCTGTTAGTAATTAATAACGGGGCAAGAACAACGGATTGCGTACCTCTTTGTTGCAGCGGAAGTCTTTGTAATTACCACCAAATAATTGCCACAAGTCCAACCTCAATTCTCCGGGAAACGAAGTTAGTATTCCACAAAGTAAATGCCTTTTCTATATGTGTATTTTTAGGGAGATTGAGAGAAGAAGAAATTTTTTGCATCTCTACACATATGCATTGTTCTGCTCTTTTGTAGAAGAGAGGCAGAGGTTATGGAGAAGAAACTGTTCCATATTATCCACGTAATACAATTTCTCCTTAGTGGGGTTATCTGATTTAAAATATAACTTCTCACATAATAACCTCTTTTATTCTTTATCTCTACTAACCGGGTCGGGTTAGCCCACATGGAGCGACCCGGGCCCAATATCCAACATCTCCCACTTCGCTCATGATGGGCTAGACCCAAGCAAGCACCATGTAAGCATTACACACAATTCATACCGGCAAATAGTTCGTGCGACCTGCAAGCATCAAGATCTACGAAAGCTCTACATAGGAATTCAATCACGTGCGGAAAGAATCCACTACAAATATACGGATCATATTACTCGCAATACCCCAGACATCATCCGCTACGCCAGTAGCTATTTATCTGATCCCTCGTCCTCTAAAGAGGTGAACTCGAGTTCACGTTTAACTTTATATCCACAATTACAGTTGATACCCTTACGGTAAGCGTAATGGCCGGCCTTTGAATATGTTATATCCTGTATTTTTGTACATTGGGATATTTTAAGCTAATCGCGACAAGTTAAGGACAAGACTATTTTGGGATACGAGGTAGAGACTTTTAACCTCCGATTTTGTTTTAATGCACAAGTTGTTTCTAAATTTTGTTTGGTATGGAATTATTAATGAAGATTAGGGATTAATTAACCATGATTAGATTATTAAGTGGGATTAAAAAATTTAATCACTTCATTAATTGGCCATTAGTGGTCGTGGTTTCACCCATGGCTTGGCCAAATTTGATTGGCTCAAGCCATGAGTGGGACATGTGTCCAACATATAGGCACCATATAAATATCAAATTGATGACTAAGGAAGTCATTCATCATCTTCAAACTTGAGAAAACTTAGAGATAGAGAGAAGATGGCTCTCGCCATGGCCGATTTTCTTTGCAAGCTTTCAACCTTGTTCCAATAAATTATCTTGGTGTTTCTAATCAAATGAAGGTCATGGAAACAAGGATTAATCATTGAGGGGCGTATGATCCTTGTCCTTTTAATTTACAAATTCCAGCCGATTAAAGGGTTAAGTGTTAAGGTAAGAATTGATCACTTCCGATATGGTTTAGGGTGAGTTTGGATGCGTTGTGAATATATAAATGTGAATTGAATGTATAGAATTGTGTATGTTGATGTTGGGAAGTCATTCCAAGCCGTGCAAGTGGTCGTTTTAAGGGAAAATAGTGAATTGATTTCACTTAGTATTTTGTTGTTGTTATGGATTTTGTGATGAGAATAAAGGTATTTAATGGTTCAAGTTGGAGTTGTAATTGTTTGTGGGCTGTTGTAGAAGTTAATATGGTGTTAGTATAGTTTCTTGTATTTATGTGAATAATGTTGTAACGTGTAGTTGTTGGTACGCTTTATGAATTTGGATGAAAAGAATGTGTTGTTGTTGTTCTTGTCGAGCTTGGAAGATTAATGGTAATTAAGATTATGTGTTGTATTATGTGTTGGTCAATGTTGAATATCAGGCGGTTGTCCTGTGAGTATTCTCGAGTCTTGTTTGAATAGTCTCGTCGGTACTTGAAAGTATGATTATTGTTATTGTCGGTTGTATGTGGTTAGTTCAATATAAGGAAAACGTCGTCTAACTATCTAGAAAGGAGTTACTAATATAAGAATACGTTTTGAATCTCCCCGTAGCTTAACCGTAGTTCTTGACGTCTTTAATATAGGCCGAGGTACTATCGGGCAACGATACGTGCCGTGTCATGCGAGTAAACGCTTAAGGTATGTAAATCCTATCCTTCTTTCTTTTGGCATGTCCTAGATGTAAGTAAGATAAGATATGAGCTTTGGGGTAATTCTATTCATGAGTTCCGAGCATGTTTTATGATTCTTATTCACTTTCGATATTAGAATTCTAAAAATAGTCGAGCCACCGCCTCGAGCTTTCTATATGATCGGGTAGTAAATGATACATGAAAGTTCCTATTCCCCGAAAACTCTATAATGACTAATGACCATAACTTTTATAAGTCGTCTCGTATTAATTGATACATGGCTATGATCCCGAGGCGTTATTTGACATAGTTCGTAATGATATTCATAGAGTACTGAGGGTGACTATTATCCTGATACTCGAGCGTTAATTAGTCTACTTATCTACTGAGTCTCAAAAGATGATTTATATGCAAATGGTTACTCACTACTCGCCGTGCATACCGTTATTACATCTTTCACCGAGTCCCGGCCGGTATGTTATCGTGCACGCTTCACCGCATTGTTCACCGCGTCCCTCACTGGGGTCGGCACGATATATATATATATATATATATATGATGATATGATGATATGATGATGTGATGATGGCGCCGAGCCCCATGATGGGCCGAGTATGATATATGACATGTATTCACCGAGTCCATAATGGGCCGGATATGATATATGATATAGACATGCATGATTTTATTTCATAAGACACGTGTACGGTGATTCCTTGATTATCATATTTGCCTCCTCGAATCCCTACTTCGGCTATGATCTTTCTTATCGTATTTCATGCTTTATATACTCGCACATATCTCGTGACCGACCCCTTTCTTCGGGGCCGCTTTCATGCCCGCAGTACGTATACTCGCTTCGATCCGCCACCTTAGGATTCCTATTCGCCTATCTTGGAGTGCTCACCGTCCCGGTGAGCCTAGGTTTTTTTTGGTACGATCCTCTTATTGTATATATGTGTTTACCCAAGGGTACGGCGGGGCCCCCGTCCCGTCATATGATACCGTTGTTACTCTTAGAGGTCCGTAGACATATGTGTGGGTTGTATATAGTTGTCGTTCGGTCGTGTCGTATGACTTATGTTTTGGGACGTCCCCATTCGTAGTGGCGCCTTGTCGCTTGCGTATGTATATATATGTTTTGGGATGTTATATATAGTGGCGGCAGCCTTGTCGCTTGCGTATATATAGTTGGGGCATTTCCATATGTTATGATAGCCTTGCCGGCTTATGTACGATGTTATCTCGTGATAGTTGTGACTCCACAGAGACAAAGTTGTCTTGATATATATATATATATATATATATATATATATATATATATATATATATATATATGTGTGTGTGTGTGTGTGTGTGTGTGCGACGAGTTTTGAGACGACGTCTTGCCTTTTTATATATGCTAGTTATGGACCGATTATAGCTAACGTGTGTGTGTATACGAGTGTCCAAAATTTTCTGCACTAGTCACGCTCCTTTCACGGGGGTTGGCGTCGTGATGTATATAAGTTAAATTAATATTTTTTATTGTCTTCCCTTTCTACTCGAATCTATCTCGCTCCAAATCAATCGCTTTCCTAGACATGCAATGCATTGCCGAATCACTCATGGCTATTAGTTACATACTAAAGTAGCAACACCGATTGTAACTTCTAGAAACAAGTCAAAGCTCAAAGCGGTATTCCATGGAAAAGTTAATGTAACTTTTTGGGGTCTCACACAATGAAGAAGCAGGGATCCATTCTTCCATTAACCCATTGGTTGCTTAGCACACGTGGTATGAAATACGTGCTACGGGTTCTCACCTTCTAATGGCGCGTGTGTCTCATTCATTCACTTATTCAACACCGTACAGATCTTGATCTAGACATCTCCAAAATGTCTAACCGGAGTTTCTCTCTTCAATGATCCTCAAATCCATCTTCTTAGAGAAACTCATATCTGGCTTACAAAACAAGTCATAACATGGTGGTGGAACTCATCTCTTCACGTTACTCAACGTAAGAGGCGATTGCTCGTGTGAGAGAGCCAATCTCACGACTTGTTCGACACACTTTATCAATAAAATTACATCATCACATGTATATAAGATATGAACACAAATTCAAAAGTAGAATATTGATGAAAATATTATAACAACCAAGTCATATTACAATACGGTAAATATAATCATAACCTACGCAAACCTGAGCCATAACATGTTTCTCAAACAGTCTCTAGATATCGCCTTTGTAAAAGGATCAGCTATCATTTCTCGCATAGGTATGTATTGTAAAGTTACTTCTCCACTTGCTACTGTATCTCTTATAAAGTTATACTTGATGTCAATGTGTTTGGTTTTGCTGTGATACTTAGGATCCTCTGTGTATGCAATAGCCACTTGACTATCACAATGTAAAATCATTGATCCTTGAGAATTCTTTGCTACGCCCAAATGCTCAAAACAGCTTCTTGTACTGCAGATGCACAAGCTACAAACTCAGCTTCCATAGTCAAAAGAGTCGTGCAAGTTTGTTTCTTACTTTTCCATGAAATAGCGCCCTCATTAAGTAAGAAAGCATAACCGAATGTCGATTTTCTATCATTCTGATCACCACCCTAATCAACATCTGTGTATCCTCTCAAGTGTAAATCATTTCCACTATAACATAGTGAATAATCAACAGTTCCTTTCAAATATCGGAAGATCCTCTTCACAGCTTTCCAATGATCTCTTCCAGGGTTGGACTGACACCTGCTAACTAGACCTACAGCATAATAAATGTCCGAACGAGCACACATCATAGCATACATCAAGCTCCCGACAGCACTAGAATATGGAACTTGAGACATGTCTTCTTTTTCTTTTTTTAGTCTCTGGACACATTTCAAGGCTTAAAGTTTCACCTCTTGCTATAGGAGTATCCATGGGTTTGCAACTATTCATTCAAAAGGGTTCCAAAATTTTCTTTATATAAGTTTCTTGAGATAGACTCAAAACCTTCTTGGAATGATCTCTTTGGATCGTAACACCCAATATATAGTCTGCTTCAACCATGTCTTTCATGTCGAATGACTTTGAAAGCCATGACTTGATAGTTTTCACATACTCCAAATTATTTCTGGCTAATAAAATATCATCCATGTAAAGGGAAAGAATTATAAACATTCCATTGGACTTCTTCACATAGATGCAATGGTCTTCATCGATCATGGTGAAATCATATGAAATCACCTTTTTGTGAAATCTCAAATACCACCGCTCTTGAAGATCGCTTTTCAAAGCCATAAATAGATCTTTTTAATTTGCAAACTTTCTTTTCTTGGCCTTTAACGATGAAACCTACAAGTTGTTCCATGTAGATTTCCTCATTTAATTCTCCATTGAGAAAAGCTGTCTTCACGTCCATTTGGTATAACTCTAGATCCAAACGTGCAACAATAGCCAAAAGTAACCGAATCGAGGTAAACTTCTCACAACCGGTGAAAAGGTTTCCTCATAATCTATTCCAGCCTTTTGGTAAAATTTTTTGCGACCAACCATGCCTTGTATCTTTCTATTGACCCGTTCGCTTTATGTTTAACCTGAGAACCCATTTGTTCCCAATAGCTCTACGCCCGTAAGGAAGGTCAACCGCATCCCGCACTTTGTTGGTTCTCATGGACTACAATTCTTCTTTCATTGCTTTCATCCATTCATCTTTTCCAGGACTTGCCAAAGCCTCAGTCACAGAATTAGGCTCATCCAATTCTGTGGGAGACACCAGGAAAATGTAATCTTCAATCTCATAAGATCGTTTAGGTACACTTTTTTTGGGTACTTTTACGTTGTTGAAATTCAGATTCCTCTAAAGGATTTTGGGATTCAAAACTCCCACTTGGACCAGGAACCGATCCTTGATTTATTTGACTATCAAACATGCCCGAAGACATTGTTTGATCATCTAAATTTAACATTTTGTAAAGAGTCTCTCCTTATTTTATTTTGCCCTTTTTGGGAAAATCATTTTCTAAAAATGTGATATCTCGTGATTCAATTTCAGTTATACTTCCATCTTCTAATTCACCAATGAACACATACCCTTTGAGTGTTTTGAGTATCTTATAAAGATACATTTCTTCCCTTTTGACTCGCTTTTCCAAACTTACCAAAACGATCTTTTACATACGTAGCACAACCCCAAGGTCGTAGATCATTCGTTCCCATGACCCATAGCTCATAGGGAGTGGAAGCAACTGATTTAGAAGGCACTTTATTTAGTATGTAGGCCACAGTCAATAACGCATCTCCCCAGAAAGAGATAGGTAAATTTTCCTGCGCTATCATTGACCTTGTCATGTCCAATAATGTTCTATTCCTCCTTTCTGCTACACCATTCGTCGAGGTGTGTAAGGAGTAGTTAACCTGTCTCATAATGTCTTTTTCATTACATAATTCTTCAAACTCGTTTTGATAAATATTCACGGCTCTACCTGCCTAAAGTCTTTATACTTTTATCTAATTGATTCTCAACTTCATTCATATATTTTCTAAAGCATTCAAGTGCTTCAGATTTATGAGAAATCAAATAGACATAACCAAAGCGCGTGAAATCATCAATAAATGTAATGAAATACAAAGCACCAGACCTTGCCCTCACATTCATTAGACCACAGATATCAGAATGGATTAATTGCAACGGGAAATCTCGCTCTCTTAGCCTTCCCAAACGGTTTACACGTAATCTTTTCCCAAGCAAGACAATTTTCATAAGTTGGCACTTCAATTTTGGAGAAAGGACCTAAATGCCCTTCCTTTGCCAATCTATTCATCGGTCTTGTCATATGTGACCTAATCTTGCATGCCATGTAATAACATCAACATCATCACTAGAATAACATGTCATTACACAACGGTCAACATAATAGTCATAAGTTGAAGGATTACAATCTAAAACGATAAAACCATCATAACGAAGTCCAAAACCATAAAAAACATTATCTTGAGTAATTCTAACACCATTGCGGCTAAACTTTAAATCGAAACCTAGATCTAGAAGAACAGACACAGATACTAAGTTACGTCGAATTTCTAGAGCATATAGGACGTCATGCAACATCAAAGTTCGGCCACCATGCAAGTCTATTTTGTTAGTGCCTATCCTTTTGACTTCAAGATTTGCATTATTTCCTACATGTATCCACCTTGATCCAGGTGAAACTCGACGGAACTCCACAAACGCTTCTTGATCACGGCTCACATGGTCGGTGGCCCCTGAGTCTACAATCCACACAGGATAAGATTCAGTTTAGTAAAACAAAACTAGAAACATACGTAGCACTTAGAGATGCGTTTTGAAATGCTACCTTTTTCTACGGACACTCATAAGCAAAATGCCCTGGAACATGGCAATTGTAGCATTTCATCTTACTTTTGTCTTTCTTCCTGAAAAACCATTTTCCCTTCTTGGAATTTGGCTTGTTCTTTTTCTTGGAAGGTCTTTCTCCGGTCTCCTTACCTTTTCCGTCATTTTTCCAATTCTTCTTGCGTTTGAATCCTGAAGACTTTTTGCCACAATATTCTGCCACATAGGCATTAGATACAGTTTTAGCAAAGACCAAGTTGTTCATCTTCAAGCTCGACATGACGGGCAATATCAGAAAAAGTTTTGATGCTATCATTATGGGTTAAGTTAACCTTCAAATGTTCCCAACTATTGGGAAGAGACCGGATCACTACCTGAACCTGCTGCTCATCAGAGAGAACATGACCAGCGTTTTTGAGTTGAGCAATCATGTTAGACATCACCCTAAGGTGTTGCTTGACATTGTGATCACGACGCTTCTTATACGTGTCAAATCGATAGTCCCTGTGTCTAAGGCGGGTCACGGTGGTACTGACAAGTCTCTCGTAAGCGTGTCCACACAGCATGAGCGGTAGAGTATTCTTCATATTCGTGAACGAGATCATCAACGATAGAACTTACAATAATTCCACGTGCAAAGAGAATTTTTCTTTTTCCATGCATTGTAAGTTTCCGTATCTCTTCTCCGTGGCTAGGCATACCATCTTCTAGGTGAACCAAAACATGGTTAATACCTTCAAGCATCTTACTCTTCTAGTACATACCATTTTACGACTCCGGATGTCGTAATTCTCATTCAATTTTTCACCTTTGTTTAAGTCAACAATGATGCTCTTAGATATATCCGTATGATCTGAGACAATTAAGCAAGTTTATACTCATCAATATTTACTTTAACAAATTTATACATGTGATATTCACACTCAAGCAAATTAATTCCCATAAATGACTTCACATTTAGTGTAAAATCTAAAGGTCACAAAGTTTCTGATCATCATCTACAGTCTAAACGTTTAATCAAAAATGGAAAAAAAAAATCTTAGCGTGAATTTTATTTAATAACCTTCAATTAAGTCTCAACCCATTTAAAATAAATAAATAAACGGGATATAAAAGAAAGTTAAACAACATAATCATATATTGAAAAGAAATTCACAATTCAAATTACAAGTTCATAATCTCCCACTCCACTTCAAGTTCTTGAACATACACCTCAAAAGGTTGACTTGGAAAGAAATCGTGATAAATATTAACCAAAATACCACTCGAGGCTCTCGGAGGGGAATCTACTAAAATTGCTAAAGCTTCCCAATCCGAGATTTCAATAAAATTAGCGATTGTTCTCGTTTCAACCGAAAAGTTCAATATGTTCGAAATCAAGTATTAGGAGACATCTTAAAAGCTTTAAACTCTTTGAATTTCTTCTCTCCTTCCCTTCGTATAGCCCTTTGATCCCTTAGTAGATTTTGCGCAGCCTCGGAACATTATTCCTTATGACTTCACGTCCACGAAAATGTGTCCCACGACGATGTACTCTCTACATTGTCTCCTTGCTCGATTTTGAGAACTCCCACTTGGAGTACTTCGAGCTTGTCCGTCCACCATGTCTGAAATGGGAACAATGAAACAATAAGTATGGACATACCATTCAATATGACAACACATGCCACATTACTCGTAGAAGACAAAAATACGTTTAAGGATCATATACCAATATAATGGCATGGCTATTAGGAGGTTATAAAAAATACTTTTTATTTTATTTTACTTAACATAAGTTCAACACTTCATAACTCTCTCGTTTTAAATCCGTTTTTAATGATTAATATATCAACGGAAAGCTTGTAACGAGTAGATTCTGAAAATACATATCACACATTGTAATTCATAACAAGTAATTTCGAAATTAAATTTCGGAAAGCAGTTTTTCATAAAAAACTCGTCATAATTTTCAAGATAACTTAAAAAAAAATATACACATTGTCACTCAAATAATGCAACCATTTTTAATGAGAGACATATCAACTAAATCAGTTCGTAATCAACGAGTAGATTCTGAAAGTATAAGGGTCATGCCGAGATTCTAAATGTGTGCTTCACAAAATTTTAATTTTCAGAACGTTTTTTCTTTTGTTTTGAAAAAAAAAAAATGATGAAAAGTAATCATTAACCTCAAAAAAAAATTCCTTAAGCCCTCTTTTCTTATCTGTTAACAGTGGCGCAAAAAAAATAAAGAGAATGATATTTCATTCTAACCTTTTAAACAGTGTTAATTAGAAATAAATAGATGGCTTAAAAATTAACTATAAATTCATATACTTGTCTTCTCCCAAAAAATAATTACAGATATCATGTAAAGGTACTCCTTTTGTCATTTAAAAACCAAGAACACACACATGACTTAATCATGATCTGTGGAGCCCATCTAAACAAAATCGTTAATAATTGATGAGAAGACAACAAAGTCACTTTTTGTATTGAAAGATGAGATGTTTTCAAAATACATATACAATAAAAGGAGAAGTTGGCTAGGACGTACGAGGTGAAGGACCCAAATGCTTTTTCCTGTTTTCAAGTAGTTCCGCACACACTTTGGAGGTGGGAAATCAACAGGATTTTGGTTTGATTTATGATTCTGTTGAAAATGCCAAGAAGTACGAGCCAAAGTATAGGCTCATCAGGAATGGGCTTGACACTAAGATTGAGAAGTCTAGGTAACAAATGAAGAAAAAGGAAGAACAGGGCCAGAAGGTCCGTGGTGTAAAGAAGACGAAGGCTGGTGATGCAAAGAAGAAATGATTTCCTCTATGCAAACAAAAAATCTTATTTTGGGATTCTTCAGGTGGCCTAGTATTTTTCTTTTGGTGTTGTTTGAGCATTATTTACTGTTGATTCTGTCTGACTTTTGGAGCAATTCAGTTTTGTCTTTCCTTAGAAATATTTATGGAGGGCTTAGAGTACTTGAGATTTCACAAGAGTTAGTGTTACCTGTTATTTGTTACTATTGTTCTCTAGTACAGCTCTATCTGCACTAGAAGTTTGTTTTGATCAACTTTTGAAGGGGTAAAGGTTTGGTGTGTAATGAGAGTTTTGGTAAATATAATTATTTGGCATTGTGTTGATTGATATAAGTGAAAATTTACAGGAATTTTACATAACAGTGATAAATACATGACATGTTTGACACATACGATTCTTATCGCTATGTCGCATTTCACTTTGATCATTCCACAATATTAAAAATGTAGTATTTTTATTTTTATTTGTCCACTTTAGCATATCAAAGAAAGATAAACTTTTTTTTTAATTGTTTTACCATTGATATTAATTACTCATACATACTTCATTTATTAATTCTCAAGGGGCGTGCAAAGTCAAAAGTGAACGGAGCGAGTAATTACGGCTAATTAATGCAAATTTGTTTTCCCTCCGGTTCAAGTAAGTGTCACTAGTTTAATACGCCTTTAAGTTAAAATATCGACTTAAAATATATATTGCCCTTAATTTAGGACATCTCTCAAGAAAATATTAACTCCTAAAATATATATATATAGCCCTTAATTAAAATTTACAGTAATTATTAACTTGATACATTGAGCCTGGTCACTTGGAATGATAGTCAAACTTAGAATGTTTAAAAGGAATAGGTATGCTTTACAAGTTACAACTAAGTAAGTAGTATTACTTTAGAAGCTATTTATAGTAAGCCACGGATGGATTACGATTGATCATTCCTTTTTAACTCTCAGGTGCAACATCATGAAGTTCATATATAGCCAATAGGCTTACTTGGAACTTTTCATTTCATTTTTAGTTTCTTAATTGCAATTCCAAATCTTTCCCTGTAGTACTTCATTCCACTTTTATTGATGTTCTTTTATTTAATTGACTTGACCAAGATGTGATACTATAAGTAGATGCAACCTTGCCTCTGTGTCGTACAGAGAGTCCTAATCATCTCGAATAAAGGGCGTGTTTGAAAATCCATAAGAGAAACGGACAAACAGGCCTAACTATTATTCTTTCTTCCTCATTTGCAACAATTATTAAAGATTTGCCGTCAATTCAAATGGAAGACGTACAATAGGCGAGGTTAAACTACTTGTGTGTGTGTGTTTGGGGGCGGGGGGTGGTTTCTATTTTGGACAAAATGATATCCCCCTTTTCAATTTTACCAGATTTGTTTGATTAGTTACAAAGTTTAAGATTTTTTTTTTTTTGAAATTAGAGATCTAAAATAAATCTTAGATATTTGTGTGACTAAAAATTAAAGAATTAAAAAGTTAAGCAATTTCTTATTATAGAAAAGTGATATTTTTTGTGATAAACTAAAAAAAATGTGTCATATAAATTGAGATGGAGAAAATACTCCATATCATTTTTAGTTTTGCGTTCTTCTGTATTTTAAAATAAAAAATTGCATGGTTGCACTCTGCCCCATTGCTTGGGAGCTAATCTCCTTAGTTAAGTCTAAATAGACTGTCCGTGGAGCATAATAGAAATTGAAGGAAAATACCTGTTTGCTATTAAAGTTTCCCTTTTCTTGATTAGATGTCCGAGAAGAGAAATTTAAATTATATGAGAGGAAAAGATTTAATATTTTTTATAGTTTGCAACTCAGCGTTGAGGAAATACCTCGTGACCGGCTACTCAAGATGATACAATCCACTTCAGTTTCATAATAATCTATATATAATATAAAAAAGCTAGCATATACGCGACGCGACACTTACGCCTCCATTCCTATTTATCTTTTTTCTCTTTTTTTTGCCTTTTTTTCTCCATTTTTATACATAATAATATATACTGCCAAAGCCCACGTAGCAGCCTAAATGGCTTAACAAAAGCCTCAACATAAATGCTGAGTTAAAACCCTCGTAGCATTATCTTTAAGACAAACCTTAAAATTCCTGAAATTCTCTAGTGAATGAAAAATTAAGAACAGCCCATTTGAATTCTATTAGAAAGCCAAAAAGTCATTAGTCAACTTACTCATGGTGGTTCTCAAAATTAATTCTCTTGCAATTCAATGTATAGTAATGGACGTGGATGATTATTGTGTCCATTCAATATGGTATTCTTTAGATTGAATTCAATCCGTAATAAATGTGATATTCATTTATAATGCAAATGTTTCACAATTTTATTGCATAAGAAAATGAAAAGCCATCAACATATATATTCTTTCGTAAGTGAATATCATTTAATTCAAAAATTTTCTACAAAAAATATGAACTTGCCCCAAATATCTATATAGATCCTGATGATCGCCACAATGGTGATGTTGGCAAACAATGTAAAACTGAAAGAGCCAAATATTGTTTTGGCTTCAAGTTGGTCTCATATGCATCTTACCTCAATTCAATCAAATCGTCAGCTTTTCGATATGACCCATCAAAAGAAACCATTACTAAAGATCTGGATTGCCACCACCAATCGGCCATGTCGCCAAAGGAACAATTAATAACCATTTTTCAATAAGTAAAATCTTATCATTATATACAGTAGCAAATGGATCATTAGAAAGAGAGATTTATATACAACTATCCTCTTATGTCTATTGCGTATGGTGTTGTGACAAAGAAGGAACGGAGGGAAAAAAGAAAACAAAAAAATGAATAGAGGGCACTGCTCAAAATATATATATTAGAATCGGGTGATATATAGCTTTCATTTTTGTAAGTCATATGTTATAAAAAATGTAACTAAGTTGTATTTTAATTAGTAGTATTGATCTCTAGGTCCCTCCATACATGTTTAAATGAATATGGTAGATAGAACATTACTAATGGAGTGTTTAACAGCATTTATTTAATTAGTGAGTACGAGTTATTGCAAAAAAGCACATTATTGGAGAAAAGGGGGAGGAGGAAAGACATAAAAACAGGAAAAAAACGATGAAAAAGGAAAATGAAAGGAAAAAGGGGAAGGAGTATAACGGCAAGAAGAAAGTGTGATGCAAATTCATGCAATTCAAATCCTTTACTTATGGAATTAAGGATTCGGTTTAATATTTTAACTTACTCATTGTTTATATTATTAAATTTTATTCTTTCTAAATGATTAAAAAAAAATTACCTCTTTGATAAAAATAAAAAATAAAAGTAGATACTTATATACTTACAGAAAATTAGATGACAATATATTTATTTTTAATTATGACTTTTATTTTAAATAAATCAAATGCACAAAATTTAGACTGATCTATTTTACTTTTAAGAATATATATATTTTAGTTGAATATGGTGAGTCTGATCATTATTCTCATTTCAAATTAAGAGCACTCAATAACATCAAACAATTCGGTAAATGTAATTTACCGTTATTAATTCCTCTCATCCTTCTCATTCAATATATTTAAAAACTTCTAAACTGTTTCTCTAAATATTTTCACATAGTTTTTGTTGTTTCAATTTTCAAAACTGCACGTCTATAACTCATGCCTTTTTATCTTCCGTACTTAACGAAGAATAAGGTGCTATGCTTATAAGAAGACTCTGCCAAAGATTGTTGAGTTGAGTGAGTCAACCCTATACAACAATAGCAACTGATAGCTATATATATTGAGCTTAGATTTTGTTGAGACAATGTGAATCACCAAGGAAAAAGCTGATGCATAACTGTCTACATATATCAAAAAATTCTACCTATAAATACAGTGTTGCTTTGCTTGAAGATGAGTCCAAGAAGTTTGGGTCGATCAAGAAAAGAGGCATTCAAGTCTGAAGAGTAATAGACCGCAAGGATTTTATTTTGATACACATGAAAAATATTTCTTGTGCTCGGAGAAGTTATCTTCTTAGTATTGCCAGCTAATTTTTTTATTTTATATTGTATCGTGTGGCATAATAACTTAGGAGTATATAGTTTGTCTTATGGCGCTTCACAATTGGAAATGACTGTTGATTATATTGCTTTGAGATTGAGTGTTTTCGCAAAATCTATTAGAATTTACTTTGTAAATGGTGTTTTTTAATAAATAAATAAAGAAAAGAGCGACACAGTAATAGAAAGTGTATGTGTGTGTCCTGGTATTAGGAAAGGGATTTATCTTTTTCTCATCTTTATTTTATTCCCCTACTTTTTTAATCTTATTTTAAAGAGCCTAAAATTTATCTAAAGGAATTATTGGTTAGATAAGAGGCGTCGTACTAACAAAACTATTAGTATAAACTCACCACAATTAGTTGTGTTGAATTCTTTTACACAGAGATTCTCTGAGAGGTAAAAAGAGAGAAATAATTCAAATTTTAAGAGGTGAAGGATACATATAAACAACTTACGTGTAAGTTTAGAAAGTTCTAAGCAACTATTCGTCAAGTTCTTTTTTTTTTTTTTTTTTTTGTTTCTTTCTCCTCTCTCTTTTTTATAGGATCAATTATGGTTTTATACATAACATGAGATCTTTTTATCTCTTTATGTTGAAACTTTTTATTGAAACTATTTGAATAATTGATATAGTTTTATGACCGCGCGAAGCGCGGACTAGTACACTAGTAACACAATAAATTTGGGATTTGATAGTTTAGGTGGAATTACTTGACTTGTAGTTGTTTCCCTCACACGAAAATTTATTGATCCAATACTTTATTATTATAAAATTTAATATACGGAAAAGGCTCAAATATGTCATCCAACTATCAGAAATGACTCATTTATGCTACTCGTCAATAGTTTGGCTCATTTATGCCATCGAACTATAGGAAATGACTCATTTAGCGCCATCGAACCATATGGAACGCCATTTATGCCACTCATCAATAGTTTAACTCATTTATGCCATCGCCTACTACCAAAAATGACTCATTCATGCCATATTTCATTAAAGTTATTTTACAATATCATATATATACATGGGCTCTAACCAGATTATGATTGTTGGTGGTAAGGTGTATGGGGTCTAATTTTTAATTAATTTGGTATTTAAAATTAGATCTGTTTAATTAAATGACGTAGACCTCTAATTGGAGGCTACGTGTCATATCTGGTATTATAAAACCGGCGTTAATGAAAAATGGCATGGATGAGTCATTTTCATAATGGGCGATGGCATAAATGAGCCATTTTCCATAGTTCAATCGTATAAAGGAGTCATTTATATAGTTCCATGATAAATGAGCCAAACTATTGACGAAAGGGCATAAACGAAATTACTTCGATAGTTGGATGGCATATTTGAGCCTTTTCCGTTTAATATATAAAGCATATCTTATATACATATGTGTTTTCACTTTGTTTTTACAAAATTTAATAATTATTCTAATTATTTGATACAGTCATACATTTATATAAACTTATAAACTTATTTTGAAAAAACTATAGAAATAATTAGTGCATGATATGAAGGATAAAATTACTTAATAAGGTAACTTTCTGAAAAAAAACAAACTGAGTTGCACATGGAACTCAGGTACTCAGCATTGTTTTAATTTACATTTCATGGTCTTCATGTATGCACAACACTGTGAAATATGTAAATAGATCGCTATTTGCTTATTGCTTTCTATGTGCATGTGCTAAATAATGAGACTTCTATTTTTGCTTGCTTTCTCTTTCCAGATGACAAAGCTCTTTTTCCTTAAATGTTTGAGGTTTAGCTTTCGATGTGCATTGTACTAAATAATGAGACTTCTTATTTTGTTTGCTTTCTCTTTCCAGATGACAAAGCGCTTTTTCCTTAAGGTTTCAGGTTGATCATTTTTTATTTTTTTTTACTTTTAGGTTGTTATTCTTCTGTTATCCAAACTTTGGCTGCAAAAAGAACCTGTGATCCCATGTTATTGAAAAGTTAGGGTGAAGACACATGCCAAAGTTAGAAGAAAAAAAAAAGACACAAAACAACAGCAGTAAATATTATGACAGAGCAACATGTGATCATCAAGACGATGTCAAAGGCTGAATAAATTGGGAACAACCCAATGATTTCATGATGTGCTGCTAAGTACTTACTACTAATGCCGCATTTTTTTATTATTATAAAAATGTGTAAATTTAAATACACATCTTAAGATGCGCATTAAGATTTCCAAATATGAATACACATTTAAATATTAAAATATTATATTAAGATCTAAATACTAAATTAACCTAAAATATTTTAGAAACTTATATGACGATTGGTGTGGTGATGGCTATGGATGGTTGTTGTGAATGTCGTTGGATGATGTCTTGGCCGATAGTGGTAGTTGTCGACAGAATATCTAGGTGGTGATGGTGGTACAATGGTAGTGATTAACATGAATTGTTGATGGTCGTCAATGTAAGCCGGGGTTGTGGTGTTTGATAATTATGCATGGATGATAATAATGACGGTGGTGGTGAATGATAACAATAATTAGCGATATATAGTGGTGCTAATTGTCGATAATTATGTGATTGATGGTTGGGGATGGTGGCTTATGGTGATGACGACATACTGTGAAAGTGGTTGTGACTGTCAACAAGGTGGTTATGGGTTGTGGTAGTTGATAGAGGTGGGCAACGACGACTATAATTAACGCAAAAAGCAGATAAAATGGTGATGCCTACCGGTCATCTTTATAGAAATTCTTAAACAACCATTTTAGCGATATTAAAACTTTGTTACTATGAAAGCATTTATATATAATTTAGGCAAATATTACGAGTGAGAGGTGGGTTAAGGGTGTGGTGACCATAGGGATGAGCTTAGGATAGAATATGTTGGAAGATGAGGAATGAACAATCAATGTTGAATGCAATTTATGAATTTCGTTTTCCTTATTTTTTTTTCTTTTTTCTAAAGAAGCCATTTCTCTTCTTTTTTTTCTTTTTTTTTAAGATTTTTTTAAAAAAAAAAAAATATTATATTTTTCAAAACCAACTAAAGACTATTTTTCTTGAAAACTCCATACCAAACACCCAAAGTATTTCGCTACTTTTTTCTCCTCCTCTCAAAAGAAAGAATCAATTAAAAGAAACGGACCTACTACTACGAGTCCGGAGCCAAAATGGTATAAAAATACACGGTAAAAACTAAGCCCAAAGGCCAAAAATTTATATCGAAAAGGGGTATAACGTGATCACCACGTTATACCCCAACTTTTTTTTTTTTTTAATGGGCCGATTTTGAACGGAAAAAAAAAAAAAAATTTATAAAACGTGGATCCCTCCACGTTTTACGTTTCATTAATTTTTTCCACACGGTTTTACAAATAGTTTGTAAGACGTTGCCTCTATTTAAATCATATTCGGCTATGTTTTTAATAAAAAAAATTTATTCATTTTTTTAATTTTTAAAGCATATAGTTAATTTTAGTGAATAACTCAAATAAATATTTTAACACATGCAATAATTAAATATGTGTTATATATGCGAATGTAAATAAAAAATAAAATATAAGTTAAATAAAACGTCACACATTAACTTATTAATAAATGTTAAATTACATGATAACTATTAAACGGCACAAGACATGTTTTATTTTTTAAGATTTTTGATTTAAACGTGTTATTTTTTAATCAAGACATAACTTTATTTTGAATATAAATCTAAGTCTAAAAATATAAGGTGAAAAACTAGTTGTAAAGTGAACTTTAGATGGTCATAACTTTGCGCTCGGACATCCGTTTTATGCGTTTTTTTTTTTTGAACTTGCGTATTTTTTCGAGATCTATGCGGACAAACTACCGCAAGGCGGTTTGGCCGAGCCGATTTTAAAAAAAACACCTTTTATCCCATTCAATTTCAATTTTCCCAAATTGGCGAAATTTTCAGCCCTTAGTTACTTATAAGATGATGATATGCAATAGATTTCAATGTAAAAATCCCAAATGTAGCCGTGAATGTCAATTTCACTTCTCCGCGATTTTAATTTTTGAAAATAAAGCCGACTAATTTTCTCGACATATAAAGTTGACTAAAATAACCTTACAGTCAAACACTAAGTTTTTTTAAACAAATTTAATTATTGAAATTAACTATATGCTTTAAAAAATTAAAAAAATCAATATTTTTTTTTTATTAAAAACACAAACCCCGAATATGATTTAAATAGAGACAACGTCTTACAAACTATTTGTAAAACCGTGCGGAAAAAAATTAATGAAACGTAAAACGTGAGGGATCCATGCTTTACAAAATATATTTGTAAAACGTGATCCCTCCGTTTTAGTAAAAAAAAAATTTTTTTTTTTCCGTTTCAAGGAATCTGCATTAAAAAAAAATAACGTGGGCCGATCCACGTTATACCCCTTTTGGTATATAAATTTTTGGCCGCCCTATTTTAGTTTATACCGTGTATTTTTATACCCTTTTGGCTCCGGACCCCTACTACTACCACCAAACTATTATTATTGTACTTTTCTTCCTCATTTTGGTGAGGAAACTCATCTATTATACTAGCTTTTGCACCACGAACATTATTGAAACGTACTTACACATGCACACTTGACACATCGAACCCAAAAGTAATTAAAATTCTTATCTTGTTCCAATCTGCGTCAAGGAAATGCAGAAAATTTTAGGTTGTTATTGAATTGCTTCGAGAAATATATGCACACAACACTTACCAAGGGCGTACATAAAAATTTTCGTAAACAGTGTGGTCATTTAGAAAAGGTTAAAAATGAACAAACCCCTGTAATAACATCCTAATTTTGTATATAAAAAACACAATTTGAATATATTAATGAAACACAACTCGAGTTACTACTACAGCTCTTGTCAATGCCAGTTCCCTAAATTTATTGTAGATTAAAATGTTTGAATAATGTGGGGTAATAAAAGACAGAAACTATAGGCCCACAAATCCCCATACAAAAAAAAAAAAAAAAGGGGAATACAGTTCACGTTTGTGAGTCAAGACTCCACTAAGGATGTGGATTTTATTCATTTGTATGGAATGCTGCCTGCGTGTTCTTTTTTGGTCAAATAATGGAACCACATCAGTTTTTACATTTTCTTAAATTCAAAATTGCATGAATGTAGTATAAGTAGAAGTTGAAGAAAAATATCTCTTGGCTATATATTTCCCCTTTCCTTCTAGATAAATATATACACCAAAAAAATTATCTTTTTCCTGTTTCAATTTAAAAAATTATCTTTTTCCTGTTTCAATTTGATATAAAAATTTGCAAAAATATTTTGATATTCATGAAACAAGAACATAGTTTTAGAAGTTACAATATTGCATTAAATATATTACTCTATCTGATAGCAAATCAAGTTAATACATCAGAAAAAATAAAATTTAACTGAAGAGTAAAAATATGGTGAGATTAAAATGCGCTGCAGAATTCTGAATGCTCTAATACATAACAAGCATTTAGAAAATAGTATTTACTAAACAATATTGCGTTTGAATTCTTGACCAAGCAAATGACTCCATTCATTATGTTTGAGATAATATACTCCATTCATTATGTTTGAAATTACCAAAACCAGTAATCATATACGTATTAAAAATAGAATAGTAAAGTCGTAACTTAAAGAAATTGAAATGGAACTAATAAAAAATAAAGGCAAAAAGAGGTGATTTTTCCATATCTTTAAGTCTCGGTGGATAGAGTCATTTGGTATGTGCTGGTGAGAGGAATAAATACATGACATGTGTTTGTATATACACTTTTATCACTTAAGATGATTAAATAATGCATATTAATATTCTTACTATACCATATTATTAACTCACTATAATAAATTGAGTTTGTTTGGCAAAAAATTCCTATGCCAATAATTAATTACCTAAGAGATGGTACACTTTGTAAAATAGATCCAGTGCATGAAAACCTTGCATAAAGCTGATTACAATAAAAAAACAATCCTAACCTATTCATTAAAAAAATCAATTATGAGCTGCACATAAAACTGGTGAAAGGAAACGGGGACTACACATAAAACTGAACATTTTTTTTTTCTTTTGCATTTTCTAGACTTCTATGTGGAACAGAAGTGTGAGTTAAGTGCTCTTCACAATATGCTTGTTTTTTTTTTTTTAAAGAATTACATTGAGGTTGTTGATCCTTTATCATCCAACTTCGGCTGCAAAAGATAATAGTTCTTCCTACATTTTGAAAACATTAGGGGGTGAAGACATATGGTAAAGTCAGAAAAAAAAAAAAAAAAGAGACAAACTAGAGCCACATGGTTATCAAAGAAAACGTCAGAGAAGTTAGGTGATTAGCAGTTCACGTACAAACATATTATTAAGTTGTCGAGAATTTGCTATCCAGAAAGGAAATCGATCACTTGGTTCCAATATAAGTTTGGCATTCAAAGTTAAAGATTTACTCTCAAAGTGAAAAGCAAAAAGAATCCCCTGTGTGTGAGCATGTATGTATCAAATTATTCTTGATTAAGGTATGCAGGTCATTTTCTCTTTCTAAAATTCCTAGTATTTTAACTACTACATCAGTTTGTCATGCATTTCCTAATATATCTTATATGTATCAGGTCACTGTCTCGCACTATGGATATCATCAGCATCCAGGAAGTCCCACAACAACAACAATTGATCATGGAGGAAGTTCCTCGATCAGCAAACTTTACCGGAGGCTACTATTGTAGAAATGGAGTCCAGTAGCATGCATGTCCGCACATCAAACAAGGTTTGCTTATGTCATCAAACCTTTTTCATTATATAATAATATTTTACACACCTCTTCAAGTCCTTTAATTTATACATAGCGTTTGCGGATGTCCCAACTAAATTACTGAACATTTTGGCAATACAAATGGACACAAAGGAAAGAGAGGTGTTTTTTCATTTTATCTCTGTTGATGATTTGTTTTGTTCTACTCGAACTACAAAAATAGTTGAGGAAAATATATCCATGAATTCATATGAAGATAAAAGAGACATTAAAGCATATATGCGAAGTTTCCAGGGACAATTACATAATCCCACCCAGTACTATAAAAATGTTAGGTGAGTTAAAATAATTTTCTTTGTTATAATGTTGTTTATTAATTTAGCATGCTTTTAATCTGACAAGTGTTTCGAACAGCTTTTATTATTGTTTATCTATTTTACTTAAGTGGCTATTCTGCTCTAATATTAATAATGACACTCTTTTCTTTTGATTCTGAAGCCAGTATGATCTTTCTCTTATAAAAATTACAGGTACTAAATTTTATATTTTTTTAATCTGAATGACATTTGATTTTATATATCTGCTGAGGCAAGTGTTTGATCTTTTTTTTTTTTTTTTTTTTTTTTTTTTTTTTTTAATGCTCAAGAGTGTTTGATCCTTCAACTTCTTTGGTCCGTGGCTTGGGAGCAATAAAGACTATAATAAATGCAACGTTATCACTTTATTTAGCCATAATGAGAAGAATTTTGAGGAAGATGGGTTCATAGAGATATAAATTACTACTAACTATGACTTTCTCAATTGTAAGACAACAACTAAGTTTGATTACCATAGGTTTACATTAACCAAATTCATTTGAATCAACATTTATGTGATTTCCTCTAAATTATATTTTGTAAGTTTGACTTGCTTTAAACATAAGATATTGTATATAATATTCATTTTATATACTCAAACATATAATTAAATATTATTCACACGGCTTTATAAAACAATTACTTATTAATGGTTGCGCGTGTGCCCAGAGAATAGTTCTATTAAAGTTTTCATCCTTTAGATAGTAGTTTCATAAGCATGATAATATCACTACAAGAGAAATGATCTTTAGCGAGGGGAAATTTGGTCGTTAAAAGATCAAATCCGGTCGCTATAAGTCAATAACGACGGGGTAAAAGTCGGTCGTCACCAGTCATTAAAAGTCTCGTTAAAACTTAACGACCGGATTGCAAAACCCGGTCGTTAAATATCTTTTAACGACAACAAGTAATCCAAATACAGTACTTACACCGACCAAATTTCCTTCGTTGATGATCTCTGGTCGTTAAACCTTGAAATAAAACAACAAACTCAAGGCATTATTAAGTACTTTTAGCGACTGAAATTCCTTTCGTTGATCAAAATACTTTTAACGACCGAAGTTCCTTTTGCAAATTTTAATAACAATAATTAAATAATTCATCATTTTCCCTGCACTTCCAAAGTAGTATTATTTTATATGCTTTCACATGCAACCAAAAATATACCAAATAATTGATATTCATATAAAATTTCATTGTTAGGTGCAAAAACCTAAACACCACATTAATTACTGAAAAACTTATATACGTCCAACAAAATAAATCCATCAAATCCTAAAAATTGAGAAAAGGAAATTGTAGCATATGTACA
This sequence comes from Lycium ferocissimum, assembly GCF_029784015.1. Lineage (NCBI taxonomy): Eukaryota > Viridiplantae > Streptophyta > Magnoliopsida > Solanales > Solanaceae > Lycium > Lycium ferocissimum. The sequence continues at coordinate 18,474 of NW_026713953.1, read as the reverse complement.
AATGACGTCTCTGCACCAACACTAATAAAAAATAAACATAATGCGCTTCAACTTGCTCTGCACTTTGCTCGAGGACATTTCTTCAATCTTCAAGTTCTTGATCTGTTAAAACAACAATCCATGTTAATTTAATTAGTAACAGAATGCCTGCTAGCTATTTTCCTAGTTTAAAAAATAAAGGAAGAATTTAATCACCAGTTAGCCAAACAATTGGAGCAAATAAATCATGCATTAGCTATCAACATGTTAACATAGTATGAATAGCAAACAACACATAGCTACAGAACAGTAGAAAAATATAGATTTATCAGAATATACCTCTATACATGTCGAAAGTAAATATATCATCCCAACCAATAGATCCTTCTCACTTGTAGCCATTTCATTCTTAATCTTAATGAAATTTCAACACTATCAATCACCCTAAGGTTTTGGCTTGACCCCTAAAACTATTTCACATTAGTAATGCATACAAAGGAATTGAAAGAGTAACGGTTTGGGATACACCACTCATCTTCCTAAGGTTTTGGTTTGACACCTAAAATTTGTTTTACAATAGTAATGAAGACTGTCATTTTGATACTTGAAAGAAAGCAATTTCAAAAGGAGCAACAAAATGACAGAGATTGTATTTGAAGTATACAAAAAATGTTCAGCCATATAGCAGCTAACACATTCTTAAAGGCTTATAATCTATACCATTTTGATTTCTCAAAATAGAGAGATGGAAACGTGGAGATAAAATGATCAATAAAGTTATCACAATAAGCTTCTTCCATCTTGAAACAGTCACAACTGTAAACTACCTGGTGCATTATGGGACAATCAATACACATTTATTTTTAATTACCTTACACAAATTTGGGTGCGCAACTAGACGAAACGATATATATATATATATATATATATATATATATATATACATGCTTGTAACATATGAAACTTTTGCTTCCATCATTGGAGGTGATCTCGACCCGTTCCATTGGTCATTATATGATCCGGAAAGAATAAATAACCCAAACATTATCCAGCATATATTCCACGAAGCAACTCTAATTGTTCACAAACAGTTCAACCAAATAGACCTATCCGATGAACTACTCTTTTACCCAGACACCATTATCATCATCATCATCATCATCATCATCATCAAAAATTAACAAATAAATCCACAAATCTCAAATGCCAGAAGAATGCATAACTGTTGACGTACACAGTAGAACTATCTCAAAAATTAAAACACTTGAATCTAGTCTCTAGATCAAATCATAATAGCAAAACAGGCTCCTCTATTAGCAAAGTCGTTATCAAAGAGGAGCACTTGTAAAACATATCACTAAATCTATTGACAAATATGCATTATGTAATAGTTGACAGAAAATTTACTAACCTAGTGGAGGTGATGAAGGCTGACGAACCAATATACGTTCAAGCTGTTCATATTTACTCTCCAGAATATCCATGCGCTTTTGTAGTGATTCCTTTTCTTTTTTAGTTGTTTTAAGCTCTTCCAACAATGCAGCCTTTGAGGTGGCACCACCTTTCAACTCCTTAGCGGTTATCCCACCCCCAAATCCAACTGCATGACTTTTGCGTTGAGGTCCAAAGCACCTTTCCACTACCTCAATATTAGTAAGAGACGGTTCAATTGTAAAATTAAAATCTTGGATTTCAGCCTATAAAATATAAGAATGTTTAAAATATTGCAATACACTAAATAAGAGGAAGGATGTTAAATGAAACGTATAAAAAGACATACATATTTTTCGATGGTTTCAGGTTCGACAAGCTCATCGTCCTTCTTATGAGTCTCAAAGAAAATAGTTGCCATGTTTGGTGGATTACCATCTTTGCCTCCCTTTACAATTTAAAAAATATGTCACATAAATCTTTCATACAAAGAGGAGATTTCCTCATAGGGTTACACGATTTACTTACCATTTCGTAATTAATCTCTCTATAAGGTTTGCTACCCGTACGATGAGGCATAACTACCTTAGACCTATTGACTGAGTTTCTTGTACTTGCTTCCTGCATTAACAACAGAATAGTGAAATTATTACAAGGTAGTTTAATGATTCTATTTTTAATGTTAGCTTTGAAGCTAGGTAGCAGAGAGTAAACAGAGAGAAAAAAAGAGTATAAAAAACATCACTGCAACTTTATTTTGTGGGTCCTGTGGAAAGAAGACATCAAAAATGTTTTGAATTTTTTTTTGGCCCTGCCATAAATTGTTCCTGAAAAGTAATCACATGCCACTTGAAATAAAATGCTATTAGTTAATAGCTATGAAATCATACCTTAAATTTATCAGATAAGAAATGCTCCTTGACCAACCATTGCCAATCACTCTTTTCTACTCCTGCCGGCTCATCTTTTAGAACCTCATGCAACGACTTTGATTTCATTTTCTTGTGCAATGATCCTCTCCAATTATTCCAAAGTTTTCTCATATGTTGCAGAACATGACCTCTATGATCAATCATGTCATCACTGTCAAATTTTTCCTGAAATAGAGAAAAATATCAACAGAAGTGTCTTGAACAAGTGAAAACAAGGCATCAATTTACAGATCACCAAATATAGCAGTAACCTAGAAGTTTTAGGATCAAAAATCAATATTTCAAATCAATAACAACAAAGTATTATTTACCAACACATAATAGAAGTTACTGCTTACAAACTAAAGCATACTCATACACCTTTTGCACAGTGGTTTTGACAGATCACCAAATATAGCACAGGGAAAGAGATGGTTGTTTCAATAGGGAAGGAATTGTGTACTGTTAATCCTAAGAGTACTAATATTGCAACTTTAGAGGATGTAACAATAATTAATAATAATGGTGCAGTGCATAGTGATCCTGAGAAACAATTAGTTGAGGATGTTTCTTCTGATGTTGAGAAGCATTTAGTTGAGGCTGTTCAACCAATTGGTGAGACTGCTAATGCATCTGATGTGGATCATGGTGCAGAGAAACAGTTTAATAACAGAGTGCCACTGATGGGAAAGCCTTTGAATGTTAATGCTCAAGTTTTTTACACCTGGAAGGCAATCTCCAGGAAAAACAAAGCAGTGGGTACAGACTGCATGGCCTAAAACAGTTGAGGATTTGGTTCCTACTAACCAAGCCTGTCTAGAGGTTCCTTCTACCGCATTTGTTACTGATGGTAGCACTGATGGACGTAGGAAACTATGGAGTGATCAGGTGGAAGAGGACATAGAAGAGGGTGAGATTGCAGTTGGCCAAAAGGAAGACATTGAGCAATGTACAGATGCATCTAGCTCATCTCTAGATGCTATGGAATTAATGTTTGGAAAGGATGCTGTAGAAATTATTGCTACTGATCAGGAGAAGGACAAAGAGATCATAAATGACACTGATTTTGCAAGGAAATCTGATGATGCAGTTCACTCTGATGGTCCATCGATATTGAATTGGTCCAGCAATCTTAGCTTCATTAGGTAAATGAATTGCCAAGTGCACCATGACATCGAAAAATGCAGGAGGAAAGACCCTTTCTAACTTGCACAAAGTTAATGGTATTTGGGCTTCTATTTGTTCCAACACATCCACACTCAAACATTTCGCCCCAAGCACTTTGAAAAATAAAGACAACTCAATAAAGTGGTTCGACATACGTATTTGCGAGCATGCCACGTATGGCAAGTGGGAGTAAATGTTGTAGAATAACATGGAAATCGTGACTTTTTAATCCTGTAATTTTGCGATCTTTAAGGTTCACACACTGAGAAATATTTGATGAAAATCCATCTGGGACCTTTAGATTCTTTAAGAAATTGAAAAACTTGTGCTTCTCTTCAGGAGATAATGTGTAACATCTCGGTGGTAACTCATATTTATCCCCATTTTTTATTGGATGCAAATCTTTTCGTATGTTCATTGCTTGTAAATCCAACCGAGCATTCAAGGTGTCTTTGGTTTTTCCTTTGACATTTAAGATTGTCCCCAATATATTATCATAAATATTTTTCTCAATGTGCATCACATCTAGATTATGTCACAAAAACAAAGTTTTCCAATATGGAAGATCAAAGAATATACTCTTCTTATTCCAATTATCACCCCTGCTTTCATGTGATATCTTATTCTTCTTCTTTGGATCCTTTGTTAGTGGTAACCCATCTAAATCAGCAACTTGATTAAGTATATTATCATTGGACAACATTTCTAGTGGTAGTCTCGTCTCCTTAGTGCCGTCAAATGACGCTTTATCGTTCCTCCATTTGTGATCAAGAGGAAGAAAGCATTTGTGGCCGTTTTTTACAATTTTTTAGCCTTGTGGAAACAGTTCCTTTATTGCAACATGGGCAAGCCAATTTTCCTTTTGTACTCCATCCAGACAAATTTGCATATGCTAGAAAGTCGTTGATGGTCCATAACAAAGATGCATGTAACGTAAAATTCTTTTTAGTTGACGCATCAAAGGTCTCCACCCGGCTTCCATAATTCATTCAACTCCTCTATCAAAGGTCAAGATAGACATCAATTGCATCCCCGGACTCGCAGGACCGTGTATAAGCATTGACAAAATAAAATTCTCTTCCTTCATGCAAAGCCAAGGTGGTAAATTATAAGGAATAAGTACCACGGGCCAAATGTTTTGTATGGAGTTCGGACATTCCAAATGGTTGAAACCCATCACTAGCAAGCCCAAGTCTTACATTACGAGGCTCAGCACAAAAGATGGGTGAAGTTCATCAAAGTTTTTCCATGCCATTGAATCAGCTGGGTCTCATAATCCCATCATCAACTCTTTTATCATGATGCCATGATATAAGAGGAGATGTCTTTGAGCACATAAATAATCTTTGAAGTCTGAGCTTTAGAGGAAAATAATGTAAAATCTTGTATGGTATCTTTTTTCCACTTTTAAATTTGGTTTCCTCACTATGTTTATCCTCCTTCCATCTGGATGCCCCACAAACTTTGCAAGATTCAATACAATTATCATCCTTCCAATATAACATGCAAACATTCTTACACGCATCAATCTTCTTATAAGAAAGACCAAGATCTCAAATAACCTTCTTTGCCTCGTAATATGAATTCGGCAAGTTTGTTCCATCAAGCAATAAATCTTCTTTCAAAAACTTTAATAACATCGTAAATGACTCATTACTCCAATGACCAATACTTTTAATGTGAAGCAATTTAACCAAAGTAGAAAGTTTAGAAACTTTTGCACTTTCATAGAAAGGTAGCTCAAAATCTTCCAGTAGCTTATAAAATCATTTTGCTTCAAGATTTGGTTCCTCCTCGACAAAATCATCACCGCTGTTGTTCATATTATCTCCATTATAATACAAATCTCTCAAAATCCCATGTATTTCATCCTCACCATCACCCTCTTCAATGTCATTATCATACATAAATTCAGAATACGGTTGTATGCTTCACCTAACCTCTCCCCATGGTGATACCAAAGAGTATAACCTGGTATTATCCCATGTACTATCAAATGTGACCTGACCACAACAAGTGTTCTAGAAGTTGCATTACCACATTTGATGCAAGGACAACGTATCAATTGTGGTTCTCCCAATCTTGTAAAAGCATAATCTAAAAAAATTTCCACCCCATCTACATAAGCATCAGCAAGTCGATCATTAATAAGTTCCATCCATTGCTTATTTGGTGCCATAATCTTGAATCATGTAAAATAGATATAAAAATAGATTAGGGCAACCACCAAGGAGTGAGAGTTAAACATTTACTCTAGAGTTATGGATTAATGAGAAATAGATACATATAGTTATACTCGTCTCCGAAAACGTGCAACATCACAAAATACATAAATTTCGTTGTACTGAAAAATGATGAACTTTTTTATAGGTATAAAATGACAATTTTTTCCAGTAGACAATTTAAAAAAATAAAGGACACTCAAAGAGAGTTTTATGAAGGAAAATTCAAAAAAAGAGGTAGAGATAACTTAAGCTATGACATTGGACTAATAAACCAATAAGAAACACGAATAACAGAACTAACTCGAGTTTCTACGGGTCTTTGTCCCTATATTACGTTCCCCTCTTTTATTATCTCTCTGCATTTATATTACGTTCTCCTATTTTATTCTCTCTCTACAACTAAATTTATGTATTTTGTGACTGCACGCTTCTGGAAATGAGTATAACTACATGTATCTAATACTCATGAATCCATAATTCTAGAGTAAATGTTTAATTCTTATTCCTTGGTTGTTATTCTAATTTATTTTTATATCTATTTTCCATGCTCCATGATTATGGCACCAAATAAGCAATGGATGGAACTTATTAATGATCGACTTGCTAATGCTTACATAGATGGGGTGGAGAATTTTTAGATTATGCTTTTACAAGATTGGGAGAACCACAATTGATATGTTGTCAATGCATCAAATGTGGTAATGCAACATCTAGAACACGTGCGGTGGTTAGGTCACATTTGATAGTACATGGGATAATACCTGGTCATACTCTTTGGTATCACCATAGGGAGAGGTCAAGTGAAGCACAACCACATTCCGAATTTAAGGATCTTTTCTTCTTTAATTTTGAAGGCAAAACCAGAATCTTCGATGATAATAGACTGTCAATTCCTTTTAGGATTCTGATAAAAAAAATTAATGAAGTAAGAACTTTTGTAAATGGCATCAAGAAGATGCAGCAAAGATAGATCTTTTAGGATTCTGATAAGTATGTGTAGCATAGTAATAATAAGACAATTTTGAAGAGTTAAAAGTACTTCCTATTTTCTCTATGTTAATTCCAAGGATTATCTACTACACCATGAAGCAACAATTTGTTCCTCTCCTAATCTTAGTAATGTTCAGCATACAACTATATCGTCAACCAAGCATGAGCAGAACCATGGATTAGATGCTATGACAAGATTATTAGAACTTTGGCAAAGCACAGTTAGATGTATGTGGAAGAGCAACCATTGGATGGGCATATTGGTCATACAAGCATAAATATGATCATTGGAGCCTAAAGTATATGATTGAGAATGGAATCATAGAGCTCTAATGAAGAAACTTCAGCATATTGGTCCTTTAGGACTATATATGATACTATCTCACTGATGTAACATGAAAATAAGAAATTTTTGCAAGATATGTGCTGAGAAAGCTTACAAAAATGTTGAAAGATCTACATATCACAGAATTAAAGATCCTAGTGGAAAGGAGGTTGCTAAAATCAAGGTGGCAAGCTCAAGATCACCTTGCAAACACTTTCGGAAAACCGTTAAATGAACTTTCAGAGGGATGAAGATGGAAAACCAGCCTTGCAAACCTTCATGGTTTGCTACTTTCGAGACTTCAAAACGTTAATTCCTGTTATTTTTGTATTCCTTTATTTTTTTTCGTCAAAACTTTAAAGAAAAACTAAAATTCTAGAATATGATGAATCCACCAGATCTCTCTTCAATTTTTTTTCTTTTAATTTCAAACAGCTGGAAGTTAAATGATAGGCTACAAAACAACCTTGCTCGAGGCAGCAAAATCCAAGATTCAAAAGACAATAAATTGTAACCAAGTTCAGAAAATGGATGTACGGACTTAAATTGAAAGATAGCCCAGGTTGCTCAAATTCAAGAGTTATCCACAAGAGGGTAAATGAAGAGGATGATAACACAACAGAAGAATAGATAAATACTTCACCCCCTAAGAAGAGGCAGAGTTTTGCTAATTGACATTTGTCATTTCCAATTGAATAGATTAAAAAAAAGAAATTTGCCATTTCCAGAAATATGTTATTCAGCCTTCATCTTTTTTCAACATCATTCAAGCAAAATTTTCAGCCTTCATTTTTTTTTTCCTTCTCAGCCTTCACCTACTCTTTCTACTATATCTGTTTTGCCAACCTTCTTGGCATAGGATTTGAGCAACAAAGATAGCAACGAAAATATGACATTATCTAAGGCGGAACTCTAAGACGGATGGGAATCTCTATTTCCAGATAATGCTTTAGGACTCAACCATAGGGACAACTAAGTTCTTAATTTTAGCGAGTATAAAGTAGGGGTGGGCGTTCAGTTTTTCGGTTCAATTTTTTTAAAGTTTGGTTCGATTTTTCAGTTTTGGTTTTTTGAAAGTGGACACCGAACCGAATCAGTTCGGTTCGGTTCGGTTTTTTAAAGTTCGGTTTCGGTTTTTCTAATTCGGTTTTTTCCAGCATGGGCCTGAAATGAGCTAATTTCTGCTTGTGAAATTAGGAGTGGGCGTTTTTATCAGTTAATAATCATTTTATCGAGTAAGTTCAATTTAATTTGGTGGTTGTGCAGAGTATTGAATGCTTATTAATTGTTTCAAATTGAGATGCTTCATATAATAGATAATTAAACATTATCACCAAAATATTGACTTCTATGTTAATGAAGCACTACAAGAAGAAGTGGCAATGGTTCACAGAAGACCAGCAAATTTTCAAACTTACTACTCCATATAACCAACCAAGATTGAAACTTCAATCAGAATTCAATTGTTCATTGTCGTATCAATCAACGATGTTCGTTTGTTAAGCTACCATGGAAAAGTGATAATTCCAAGTTTCCAACAATTGTTAGATATCAAAGAGGCAGTCCATCTATTACTGATTATAACTACCATTCTAAACTAGCCAAAACATATCTGATTATAACTACCATTCTAAACTAGCCAAAACAAACTTTCAAAGATGGATAATTCAGGGGAAACACCAAAAGCAGAACCAATATCAGCTTGGTTTAAAACCAGTAAACCAAGCTATTACGTTTCAGTAACTTGAAGACAACTAGCTTGGTTTAAAACCATCTATTACGTGGCACCATATAGTTCAATAAAAGCACCAGTTTATATCCACACTAGAAACAAGGAATCATAAGCCCATAACATGTTCTCCAAAATTTCTCATGTCTCAGACCAAAAAAATTGTAAAAAAAATTTGTTTTGAGTACCTCTTCGGTGAAATCGAAATATCGAAGAACTGGTGACCCAGAACCGAACACCGGATTTGTTATAAAAAAAAATCGAAACCCAACCGAAACACCGAAACCGAAAAACTGAATTAATTCGGTTCGGTCCGATTTTTCAATTTTTGATGTTTATGCCCAGCCCTACTGTAAAGAAACGTTGCTAGTGGATATGTTTTAACTATGTGTTGTAACTGTTGGTTATGCGAATATTTTTTCAAATGTCTTCAACAGTTAAATCTTTCACCGTTCGAAATGTAATATAAAACAATGTATAAACATTACTCAGGCATGCGTTTAGCGTATTTCTAAAAAATTTCAAAGTTCTGTGCTATTTTTTAATTGATTAAAATAAGGTAAAATTTGATGAATAAAGCAAAGATTCGATTCTTCATTATTAGTAGAATGACAACCAATAAAAAAGAATATCATTCACAGGTAAGCGCGCAAAGATATAGGGTTCAGTCATTATAAATCGAAAAGGCTTTCAAGACAAATTATTGATATCAGAAAACATCTTCAAGCACAAAATACCAAAGAATCCATGTTTGTCCAATTTAATAGTAAAATGTATCACTAAACCAATTAATCAATACAATCGAAAAAATATAATCAAACAGAAAACTCATATGAATAGGAAAGGAATACCCAATTTCACAATCAATAATTATAATATTTAGTAAATTGACAGATATTTACCATGATGTGAAGGAGAAGGAAATTGTAAAATTGTTGAGATAAGCTTCTTTCTCGAAAGCTGGTTCTTTTCACTAAGTTGTACCAAACCATTTGTGTAATCAAAATAGAGAGAAATAATTAGGTTTTTATATGGGTTGGGCTGGGAAATGGAGCATAACACCAAACCACAAATTTTGGTTGTCATCCAAAGGCATAAAGAACGGGATTTGCTTTCCCCAAATATCTCAACGAATTTGTTTTACCTTTCAATCCTATCTTCGAGATCGATTGTTCGAGAAACCTTGGTGTTTATCCAAAGAATACATGCGAAATTCCGTAAATTGAGCCGCTTGCCGAGACTTAGCCGTATGTGTAGGCAATAAGTAAATTCCTTCTCATCGCATTTTTACTCAATTATCTCTTTTGATTACGATAGTTACCCTTCTTTCTAGCTAATTAAGTTAGTGTGAATCTCCTCTAAAAAAATTGAGCATACAGAGAAATAATTAATTAATGTATATCTAAGCATTATAAATTAAGAAGCCGTTTTTTTTTCTTTTGAGGGGTGGGTGTTGCGTATGAAGGGGAGTGGGGTTGAGGAAAAATGGTGGGAATGCGGATGATGGGGAGGGTGGGGTTGAGGAAAAAAAGGTGGGAAAAATTAGCGCCCTATTTTATTTGTTGGAACGACCGGATATTATGTTTTTTAAGGACTAGATATTGTCCCCTCGTTAATATTGAACTAAAAATTATCTTTAACGACTGGAAAAGAATTTAGTCGTTATAAATATACTTAGAACGGCGGGATTTATCTCCCTTCGTTAAGAAATGGTCGCTAAAAGTTAAGTTCCTTGTAGTTTAATGTCATTCTAGATATTTGCTTTTTCCAGTACCCGATCAAGAAATTATGTTTATTTTCATCCTAAGGTGCAATATTTATATGTGTGCCTTTGATTTATCAGGCAGCCAAGTGGTGGGTGATATATTTACAAATGGCTATTCAAAGCATGACACTAGTATATGGAGATCTTGGAACCGCATTCCATAGCCTGGGGGTGGTGTACGGAGATATGGGAACCTCACCCGTGTACGTTTACTCAAGCACATTCTCTAATGGGATCAAACACGAGGACGACATAATTGGGGTCCTCTCCATCATTTTCTACACCATCACCCTAATTGCTCTCGTCAAATATATCTTCATCGTTCTTCGAGCCACTTACAATGGAGAAGGTCATTAATCCTCCATCTCATCTTTTATCACTAATCCCCCACTTACCTGTAGCTATGTGGTACATCATAGTTAAATGTGAAGTTTTTTTTGTAGTTGTTGTTGGGTGTTAATCATGGTTCTAAAGTATGTTGTTAAAATTTCATAGCTACATATGTGTTACTTTGTAGTGCAAGGTAATCGAACTTATAGTTCTATGTACCGAAGCAGACAAACCAAATTGCTAAATAGCTCACTTCACTACCCTGAAGTATTTTCCTATCAAAACTAACTATAATTTTTGTTTTACAGGAGGTACATTTGCATTGTATTCTTTGATATGTCGACATGCAAATGTGGGCTTAATTCTAAGTCAAAGCAGAGACGGAGACTTGTGGACTTGCAGCCAATATAAGCTAGAAAACAGCAAAACTTGAAGTTGTTTCTTCTCCTTGCCGCGATGCTCGGTACTTCCATGGTCATTGCGGACAGTGTTCTCACTCCCTGGATTTCTATGTACCGAAGCAGACAAACCAAATTGCTAAATAGCTCACTTCACTACCCTGAAGTATTTTCCTATCAAAACTAACTATAATTTTTGTTTTACAGGAGGTACATTTGCATTGTATTCTTTGATATGTCGACATGCAAATGTGGGCTTAATTCTAAGTCAAGAAGCAGAAGACGGAGACTTGTGGACTTGCAGCCAATATAAGCTAGAAAACAGCAAAACTTGGAAGTTGTTTCTTCTCCTTGCCGCGATGCTCGGTACTTCCATGGTCATTGCGGACAGTGTTCTCACTCCCTGGATTTCAGGCATGGTTCTTTTACCATATTTGATCTGCAGCAAATTAAATTTAATTTCATTATCTAAACTAGAAAAAGATGCGTGCAGTATTGTCGGCTGTGGGAGGTATAAAAAAAAGCAAGTTCAGCCGTGACAGAAGGTAATTTGCAAGTTGTTCTATTAAAAAAATACAAAATCAGTGAATTAACATGCATATTATCTCACTTGGTTGTTAATAATTTTTACTTTTTTTTGAGATGCAGAGGGGTAGTTTGGATAGCAATTGCTATTTTAGTACTTCTCTTCATGGTGCAAAGACTAGGAACAGACAAAGTAGGAATAATTTTTGCACCAATAATTTATCTTTGGTTTTCACTGATTGGTAGTATTGGCATCTATAACTTGGTTAAGTACGATGCAAAAGTTGTGAAAGCCGTTAACCCGATATATATCATAGACTATTTCAAGAGAAACAAGAAGAATGCTTGGATTTCTCTTGGCGGTACTGTTCTCTCAATAACAGGTAACCATTCTTTGTTAGGAGCCCTTCAAATTTACTACTCTTAATTAAAGAGGAAATGAAAGCAGAGAGAAAAAAAAAGTACTGTTTTTTGCTCCAACTTTTAATAATTAATGATCAATTGCAGGAACTGAGGCGCTATTTGCAGAGGTCGGCCATTTCACTATTCTATCTATAAAAATAAGCATGTGTTGTGTAACATATCCAGCTCTAATTGTAGCGTATGCTGGACAAGCCTCTTTCTAAGGAAGAATAGTCAGTTTGTCGCTGATGTATTTTTCAAGTCCATACCACGTAAGCACATAATTGACATACGAATTCAACTTCTATAACAAGACAATACCAATGAATTTATACATTAATTATCTTATCACCTATAAGTAACCATCCGTAAATAATGAGATTACTGATGTTGTGTGTGGTAGTTTGTGGTGGCAAAAGTTATTAACATGTAATGCTTTCTTTTCCTAGATGTTGTATATTGGCCAACTTTTGTGGTGGCGGTTTTAGTCTCGGTAATAGCGGTCAAGCTGAATTTACCGGGACGTTTTCGATAATTCAACAGTCCCTCCCGTGGGATGCTTCCCTCATGTTCAAATTGTTCATACATCGAACAAGCACAGGACAAGTCTACATCCCAAAGTCAATTATCTTCTTATGTTAGTCACATCGCCATTACTCTTGGATTCAGGACTACTGAAACCTACCATGCCCTCTTTTTACTTTGTAGTTGAGGAGAAGAATTAGAACCTGTGCTAACATCCGTGTGAGCAATATAATTCAGATATGCAAATCAGGAAATTTAATTTCGATTAACTCAGCAGAAACAGCAATTACAGGACACAAATGGAAATATTGAATTCTCTAGTCAAACTACGTTGGTCCACAAATGAGGACACTAAGCAACGAATTACAATGGCAATTCACCAGTGAAATTAGTAAACATCCCAACTCGGCAATGAAACAAAATAAATTTTATTTAAAGTACGGAAAAGGGCCAAATATCTTGCCCTATCTTATTGGAAAAGGGCCAATATCACCTCGATTATACGTTGGAATTAAATATACCTCTACCGTTATACAATTGGCTCAAATACACCCCTCTTCCATTAAAGTTGTCCAAAGTAGACATCCAATCATATGTGGCGCTAATATTTGATAAGATGGATGTCACGTGGCATCTTAAACCAGCCTTTTTAACCCGTATTCATGTCTCACTATTTATTCTTCCTTCCCCTCCACCACCATTACACGCCCCTAAAGTTTCCTTCCTTCCAATAAGCAAAGGCTACATCACATTGTAAAGATTCAGTACAGCTTTCCTTCATTTTGATTACAAGAAGCACCAGATTTAGTCATCCACATACTAGTCAGCAAAACCAATTTTTTTTTTCTTAATCTAGTAGTCAATTAATAGGTATAGAAGAACTACTGATGGAAAATTACAAACAAACTAAATGAAAGCATAAAAAGCTTTATCTTGCATTAGATAGAATTAATACTTTTTCAAGAGGATTTCGCATCCCAAAACGCTTTTTATAGTTAAAGAATACTTTTCTTCCGTAAGCATCTACAAATACAAGTTAACCTGAATTATATTTAATATTTCACTCAAACCCACCACCGAAATTATTGTTAAAAGGGTAAAAACAAAGAAGTTTAGAAGAAATTACCTCCAAAGAGATATTTAGGGGCGGTAATGGTGGTGGAGGGGAATGAAATTTTAGTGGTGGAAGAACAAATAGAAAGGAGAGATAAAATAGGTTAGGGGTGTTGAGGTGGCATGCCACGTGGCATCCACCTCATAAAATGTCAATGCCACATAGGATTGAATGTCCAGCTTGGACAAGTTTAATGGAAGAAGGGTATATTTGAACCAATAATATAACCAGACGATATATTTGGACAGTATAATGTAGATATTTGAAGCCTCTTCCAATAGTACAGGGGTATATTTGACACTTTTCCGTTTAAAGTATTCCGCCCCCCTTCCCCCTCTCTTAAACGTTCACTTAAATAACATCCACTTAATTGGAGCTCTAAAGGGAGGGTTAGAAGACAACAGAATTACAGAACAACAATACTCCCTCTGGTTCAAAAAGAGGTCACTCACTCATTTGGCACATCCTTATCACTTACTCATTTTATTATCCTTAAAAATCTATCCATAGATAAAAATAAGTAATTTGACTAAAATGCTTCTTATTAAATAGGTATTGGATTTGGTCATTTAACACTTAATAAAGACATATTTGAAAAAATAAGGTTAATTTTTATAGGTTAGCAAGTGAAATCTTTTTAAATCAAAAAATAAAACCTAAGTGGATACTCTTTTTGAACAGGAGGGAGTAATAAATTAGGGAGTTCTTATTCTAAATATCAAATCTTCGAATCAATCCCGTTTATCAAAATGATTAATATTTAGGACCGGCAAGTATCACTTTTGAGCATCCCACCACAACTTTCGTCCCATAACTAACCTTTGTTTGCATTATTTCTTCTTCCTTCTTTTTTTTTTAAGGAAATAAACCGTCCAAACTTACTTGCACTTATTGCATGTATCAAGCCACTAAATACAAGATTTGTGTTAATTATTATGCATAAACTTTTAATCTCTATCTATATATATATATATATATATATATATATATATAGGAGGGGTAGTTTAGCTTAATATTAAGCCAAGTAGCATAGTATGAACAAGCCACTTGGCAACAAATTCTATTTGTATTAATTATAAAAGAAGTTATTAATTGCAGTTCAAAATATTACCTAATTTAATAATAATAATAATAATAATAATAATAATAATAATAATAATAATGAACTCACCTAATATACTCATACAATATTATCAACACATAGTAGTAGTAATTAATAATAATAATAATAATTTACTATAAATATACTATGTTGACTTTTTAGATCTTTTTTATGCAACAAAAAACGTACTACAATTAGGTGTGATTAATTATTGAGTTTCAATTAAGATTGATTGACTATCAAGTAACATAAATGGTAAAAACTGTTGAAGCACGCGCATGCTAATACTATATGACACGATATGCTCATTATTCTATACCATATTTACTAAGATTTCAGTATGTAAATTTTTTTTCATTTGTTAATAATTGAGCATTATTAGATTGTCAATAGGTGCATTAATTAAGAGCATATTTGGAAAGAAAAAAAATATGGTGCATTAAAGAAACCCCTATTTGGTAAAGAGGTAAAGAATTTTGAAGAACCGGAAAAGTACACGAAATTAATTAAAAGTACTATTGACAACATATTTTTACTGCATTTAGTACTTCTAATAAGACTGAATTCATGTCGATCAAATATGATTTGCATTTATTTACTGAATTTAAAACTTTTACATGATTCACAATCAAGCAACAAACATGGTAAAAAAATATTGTCATCACAAGAGCCCTTTCATAATAAAACTCTACGTAGAGTACTATATATTCAGATTCATTGATTAACACAGATTATACATCACACAGAAAAAAGAAAAAAAAACTAGGTTCAAGCCAGTACAACCTTCAAAAAACAATGATTGGTTTTATTAGTAATGTATCCTGAACAAAAATGTTGTGGTGTCTGAAAGTTCGTGTTGCACGATTATGGATGATTCCAGATAGCAAAAAGCCAGATCAACCATTTTCCATGGAGATGTTACTGCAGGATGAGAAGATATTTGTTTAATCCTATTAAAATTAGTTCTACGTATGCATACTCCCTCCTAGCAATATAACAAATATTGAATTTCTTTGTAGGGATATCGTATTCATGCAACTGTGGGGAGGGTCGGTTATTTGTTTCTTTAGGGCAAAAATAAACGAGTTGGGATTGTATACCATGAAAAATTTCATGGTTGGTCCAAATAGCGGAAAGTAGAAGACTAATAAACACAAGTTCAGGCTCACATTTACTACTAGAACAACTGTGGAGGAAACAACTGATCCAAAGTTCGGTATGAATCGGTCGAATGACCAACTTGATGTCGATGAGAATGAACAATTTGGTAATTATCAAATTCATTTTTTATTTAGTTTTTTTTTTTTTTAACAAACTAATCATAATTAGTTTTTTTATATCTTTTTGTACTAGATATCATAGGAGAGATTGTCAGTCATGGAGAGGTGCAATCACACAAGCAAGGTGGTAGGACCAGTGTTTTTATGAATGCTCCAAGATCACGAGTAAGCTTGCAAACATTATTAGAATTAGAATGTAGATTTCAATAAGGTACTTTCCTCAGTAATATGTACTAATACTAGACATATTGATTTCAATATATAGATTATTCTTTATTTGGTAATTCAATAGCTTCTATTTGAATAGAGATGGAGAATATTTTCTTGCCATGGATTTTACGGATATTTGAATTAGTTGAAAGATTTAGCTATTTGATAGTTTTCAATTTCAAAATTAAAGATCAATAAAAAAAGAGACGAGCAAACTAAAAGGAGATGAGACGGCAAAGAAGATGGTGATTTTTATATAGGATTTTTTATCAAGTGATTGTATTTATCTTTTATTTGAGAGTTTGAAAAGAGATAATTGTGTGTATAAAATTTAAATTTCCATGTAAGTAATGTTAATAATTTTAATCAACGTTAGTATATTTGATGAATCGTTGGATTAATGTATGTTGTGTTATTTGGAAAGCAAAGAAGCTACTCGAACAGTAAATAATAAGACATATTGTATTCAATTGCACGAAGTACATTTTTATACAAACCATAATTTTTTCGCGAGACTTGACGTCTTTACCTCTAAATGCATAAGACTTTTTAAATGATTCAATTTAAATTAAAATGTATGTAGACTAGTAATACTTAATCATAACTAATTAACGTATTTTTGCATAGAATGTTAGTTAGCAATTGAGAAAATGACAATACAAAAGGTTATTTATATTTGGAGTAGGTTCAAAATGGTGCTTAAATATACTCATAAGAAGTTTTGCTCTTTAAATTTATCAAAAGTGAATAATTTTAATTTTCGTTAAATATTTAACAAAACTCTGAAATAACTACTATAAATTAACAGATAAGCGATAAAGCGAAATATAAAATATGAAACGAGAAGAGCAAAGAAGACAGACTATGGGCTGAGGAAAGAAACGGAGCCGGATCAAAGGTGTAGATTTTGCATATACTCCGGGCACAATTCACAATTATAGCCAATATTTAGGTCTGTAATTTAAGTAACAGCCACAAATTCAAAATTCGTTGAAAAAATAATCATTTTAAGACAAAATAAAATTTGAATCAGAAATACGAAAACCCGCTTCTTCTATTTTTTGCGTCCTAATTTAAATTCCAAGACACTATCCTCTCCAACTTCTAGAGCTTAAATAGGCCTACAACTCATAGAAATATAGAATATTAATACTAGTACTTTCTTTGGCTCTTCTACCCTTTAGGCTTCTCTAACCTCCACAGCATAGTGTTAATCCTTCTCATAATTCTATCTAAAGATTTGTTTGGTAAAAAGATTTTTCTCATAGTTACATATTTAAGAAATCAATTGTCGGCTATTTTGTAACGTTTTACTTTTGATCTTTTCAGATATACTACTTATAATAAGCGTCGATTACTTGGCGTTGTTTCGAACAATCTAATGGAATGCTTGAATATAATTAGTTGCCATACATATTGCACACCGGTTCCTACTCACTGACTTCTATAATCAGTAATTGATTCTAAAGCTTCGTGCATAAATCTAGTAAAAGAAATATGATTAAAAAAATAGTAAATAGTTAAGGATAGAAAAGGAGATCAATTTACTTAAATTAATATGATAAATTGATATGTTAATAAACGTAAAGTAATAAGATTAGGCCTTGTTACGTGAGTTAATTAAGTTGTAGTAGACATAGGATTACTACAGAATATTCCTAATATTCTAGTAGTAATAGGATTAAGTTTCTTGTTTACCAAAATAGACAATAAAATATGAAAGAATTAGACTAAAAGGGTATAAAGTAGATTCGATATTTTTAAGGATATTTTATTGCCAACCAACATTTATATTCATGCTTTTAAAATAGTAGATATCTTTGATCTCTACGAATGTCTGACTTTATTCGGTAATCTCAATAATAGTAAAAAATATTAAATAACATTATTTTTAAATATATTCTTTTATTTTATGAGTTACATAAATGTAGGTAAAAAACACATTCAGGAAAGATTAGTGTTTGCTTTTGTCATAGCAAATTACGTACATCAATAGATATTATTATTTGCATTCAAATAACGTTTATTCAAGTTCATGTGCTATAGATTAGAAGGGTTTTTTTTTA
>NW_026713952.1:0-42818 GCF_029784015.1 Lycium ferocissimum | reverse complement strand
TAATAATTTCCATGTGGGGCTGCTTTTGTACAGTTTCTGGTGGCCCGTTAGCAAGAGCACTGTAAGGGGTCGTTTGGTGTTATTCCGGGATAAGTTACATTGGATTAGTTATATTGTTATTATTTATTTTGATACTTCCTTCGTCTCAGTTCACCCGAACACTCTCAGCAAAAAATTATACCGTATACATGATGTATTTTTTTTTATGTACATAAATAGGTTTTGAATACCCTAAACACAAGAGAAGAGGTTGGTTTAATGGTTTAGGGGGTTCAAAATTCCCTTGAGTTTCCAAGTTCAAATCCCAGTCACTACATTTTTATTTTTCGAATCCACTCAGTGAAAATCCTGGATCCGCCACTGAGTTTGACTAGACAAGGAGAAAGTTTTATGTTAAATTATTTTCAAATATAGAAATGTATCACTCTTTCTTGGACGAATTAAAAGGAAAGTGTATCACATAAATTGGGACAAATGAAGTATTAAATTTTATTGACTGTTTTGTTTGATGTATAAAAAATAACATGAAATGCATAATTTCTAAGAAGAAGTTGTTTGTTTACATAAATATCCTCCAATATGACAGGTAAAAACGGTTTGAGGGACCTCAGGGGTATTTTTATCATTTTCTTGTAAATTCCAGGGATTATTAATCCCAGTACTATTATTCCACGATATGACAGTATAAGTTATACCCGATATTAGTTTTGAGTTATAGGAAAATTAGTAACCAAACAAGGAATAAAGCAGTATTAATTTTATCACAAAACTATTTATACTTGTAAAGCAAACAAGGAATAAAGCAGTATTAATTTTATCACAAAACTATTTATACTTGTAAAGCATACCAATCGTTAAGAGTTTAACTTTTTACTATACTATGTCTTATTTTTACTTCGAACGTTTCAATTATTTATCTATTAAAAAAGAATGTCATTTTTCTCCTGAACTAAATGAAGGTGAGAATTCAGTCCTCTTCGGCTTACTCATCCACGCCGACAAAAAACTTGAAGGCATCGAAGCGTTTTTCCAGCAAGAGTTCGTCCTATATTTTATACAGTAACTTTTTAATTGGAAATATTTCTATTTTATTCATAATAACACTCGCTTATAGGAATGACATAAGTACATGTTTAAGATTACAAAATTCAAAAAGAAACTTTTAACATGTTATACATATGACCTTTAGTTTAAGAATACAAGATCATTTGAAAGTTTTCTTTTCTTTTTTTAAATTTTAAATTGCTTAATTAGTTAAATTAAGGCACATAAAATAAAACGGAGGAAGTATGCACTCTATGTTTCTTACATTGTCAAATTAAGATAAACATAGTGCAAACGATATGTTATAACAAATTAAAATATACTTATAATGTAAAGATTTTTTAAACCAATATATATATATGTTAAATTCCACATGTGTATAAAGAATAAAAACAGTTAAACCTGGCTGCCTTGCCAACGACATCAAATTTTGCAGGCATGTGGAATGAAATACTTTTGCATGCGTCTGATCATACAACTTTTATTTCAAAAGTTTTCTAGATTTTTTTTTTTTTTTTTTTTTTTTTTTTTTTTTTTTTAGGTGATTTGTGATGCTCTTAACATATTTTTTTATTTTTCCAACAATGAACCTTAATGTGTCTAAAAAAATTAAACAGACTTGACATAGATGTTGAAGTGGTTCTTGTATTGGGTAAAATATAGACGATCTAGCTGTACCAATGTGGTCGTCACACGTGGCACGAAGGGTGAGATTTCGGATGAGTCAGCATCACTGTCACCGGGGGGAAGATCTATGGTACCGGAAAAACCTACAGGTCCGGTGTAACGCGCAGCTTCTCTGGACCTGAGAGGTCTAATGGTCATCCGTTATTACATAACTAGTGCGTTAAAGATTCATTATTATTGCGACTTTATGATTCTCTTTATTGTACATTATTGTCATGCCTTTAAGACTTATTATGAGCTGGAGCGTGACACATGGAATATGTTCCCCTAGCTCTAACTATAAATAGAGGAGGTAATTCCTATAGTAAGGGACACAATATTCAAGCTAATACACGCAGTTCTTACTCTCACATTTCTGTACAATTTATATTCTTGCTACTGCTTTACTAAGCTCCGGAGTCATGGCTCATCAATAACAAGATGAGTCTAACCTCGGATAAGCATCTATAATCCAGGCTCTCTCTCTTTGTTTATCTTATTTGCGTCTATTTACGATATTTCAATACTAGCATCTTAATCTTATTGGTTATTTTAATCTACGTGTCCCTGACCATGTGTACAAATTCAACTGAACCGTTTTACGGGTAAACAGTTTGGCCCCCACCGTGGGGCCAGGACAGTTGTGTTCATCATTGTAACCATCAGTTGTTTTACTAATTTTCTCTTAAGTTCTCTGTTTTTCCCTAAGTATTCAATCCAGATATGTCAGGAGTTAATGGAACCAGCATGTCAATCTCCCACTGGGACCTAATGGACTACCCAGTCAAACAGGCCTGCAGTACGCCACACGTGGGCGATCAGACAACAGGAGGGGATCATGACCTCAACACCGTAATAGACGGTATTCCCACCAACGAACCTATAGCAGAAACCATCCAGATCCTTGGGGGATAATACAACTGTGCAATGTCAGAAGAGCAACGGTTAAACAGATTGTTGAAACCTTCATGGCAACACCAGTAGGTCAGGCCGCCACACCTCCCACCGAGCGCCAGAACCTGAGAACAACTCGAACTCCACCCAAGGAAACAGACAAACTGTGGGAGGAGGCGGAGAGGCCACTAGAAGCTCCCCTTGATCCTTTCCAAGCTGAAGTCTAGCGGTTTATGTGGGAAATTACTGGAAAGATGGATAAGACTGCCAAGGAGGCGGAGAAGAACACGAAGGAATTCCATAAGCGCCTCAGCCAAATTCCTGGGGCACCTCTGGTCGTAGAGGGGCTGTATTCGAAGAAGTACAGCCAGCGAGCATACACACTGGAGGCGACGCCAGAGCCAATCCCGAAGCGGTTCAAAATACCCGATATTCTCAAATATGATGGCACCACTGATCCGCAGGATCACATTACGGCCTACTCTATGGCAATCACGGGCAATGACCTTCAGGAGAAGGAGATCGAGTTTGTGTTGATCAAGAAGTTTGATGAGATCCTTTCCCGGGGGTCTATGACGTGGTACTTCCATCTCTCGGAGCATTCAATCACATCATTTGCCATGCTGGCGGATGTTTTTATTAAAGCTCATGCCGGTGCAAGGAAGGTGAAAACCAGGAAGGCAGACATCTTCCGTATTGCTCAGGGAGAATCGGAGCGTCTCCTGGATTTCCATACCCGATTCTAGATGGTGCATATGCTACTACCTGCCGTACCGGATGAGTGGGCAGCCGAAGCTTTTACCAAAGGTCTGAATCCTTTGAGTTCGGACGCATCCCGTAGGCTTAAAAAAAGTCTCCTTGAGTTCAAAGCCACAACCTGGGAGGACGTACACAACCGTTATGAATCTAAGATTCGAGTGGAAGACGACTTGCTAGGGGCTTTGTCTTTAGTTTCCCCTGCAAAGGCAGACAAAAGTTACTGTCTAGATTGGAACTCCTCAAAGAATCATTTCCAGCCGTATCCTCCGCCAGAAGCTGCCAATAGTGGTTCCAATTATAGGTCACTTGAGAAGCCCGAAGGAAGTAAAAAGATAACTCCGGGAAGAATGGACGGGGTTTGCATCCCAAGAATAATCAGTCCAGGTTTTCACCAAAGGGATCGGAACATCCAAGGCTTTCGGATTACAGTTTCACCATTAGCGAATCTCAGATGGTGGATTTTCTGAAGACCCATCTGTCATCTCGTCCTTTGATGTCGTTGCGATTCGACCCAAATTCGAGGATCAGATGGTCTGGTGCGAATTCCACGGGACTCACGGGCATATGACCACCGATTGTAGACATTATTACAATTCGCATTTCGCGGGTGGGGTTAGCGCTCGGAAAGCTACTAAGAACTTGTTAAGAGTTGCCACCTAATATTTAGGAAATTAGGAAAACCAGTGGTGAAGGGTTTATTCAAACACTGTGAAAAAACCTTCATAATCCAAAGTTCTAGGTAAAGGTTTTGGTGATCCCCTAGGGAAGGAGTCAGGCACCCTAGTATTAAGGATGTGTACTATACGGTTGACCTTCGAATTCCAGTGTATGATTATTTGCATGAACTATTTATTTTGTGTCTAACTTCCTGCATTTATAAAAGAATGTCATTGTTGCATATCATTTGATTTAAAGAAAAATTGAATATATTCCCCTTATATATGGATACTTTAGGTTCGGACAATATCCGAGTAAAAGTAATTTCCTTTTATATATAAGGATAATGTATTTTTTTTTTCTTAAAAGTATAAGAAACTTTCGGTTTTTGACAAAAATATATATTTTCTCTTATATATACTCCTGTTATAATCATACAGTTTGCATTCAGGTCAATCCGTATAATACGTTTGAATGTCTCACCTAACACTTCGTGTTTATGAACGTTTTCATTTGTTTAAACGATTTGACTTATAAAATCAATAGTTCATAGACATGTATATACAATAGATTTTTGAGTTTGGGTTTTAAATCCTAAAGTCCACAACTCTCTTTAGAAGAGGCGTTTTTTGTTCTGGGCTTGGCCCCAAATCTTATTTGATTGTTTCCTAGTCTGAAAGTTGGTTAAAGGTGAGCTTCAAATTGTACTCATTTTAAAAAATGTCAGCCCCCTAAACTCTCGATTTTTTCTCATTATTGGGATCGGCCCCAAACATTTATTTCCATTCTTTGTTGGGGTCCAAAACTTAGTTCAATTTCAAAAAAAAAAAAAAAAAAAAAAAAAAAAAAGAATGTCTCCCTTGGTTTCAAAATTTGATCCGATTTTAGAGGAAACATCATAGTATTTTATGATTTTTGAGACTCCCTTCTTACTTATTTAAACAAGTTTGTTGTATTTTTCCATTTTTATATTTCGAGAAAATAGTTAAGCCAAGTTCGGGTTTTGAAAAATCGTTTTGGGATCTAAAGTCAACTAAACGGCATAGGCACCGTTGTCCTAAGACGACTAGTTCAAAACATAAAGATTCCAATATATGTAAGAGTTTTTACAAATATTTACAAGTACAGATACAACAAAATTACAAATAAAGAAGGCATGCATAAATAAAAAGAAAGGGCGGGCTAGGGGCGTACCAAGCCCCTAGTTGGCCATTTTCACCCATGGCTGGGCCTTCTATGTATTCAAAAGCATATTAGCTTCCATTTCATCTTTATCGGACTCGATGATGATGAAAGAATTGCTTGTTGGGCCACGCCCAACAGGTTGTCTTCGACATGCAGTGGGAGAAAGGAAAAAGGAAAAAGGGAACCCGGTTAGAAGAATACTATTGAACTTATCACTAACACATAGATACACAATATGTTTACATGAAGTAAAAGACATATGCACACATATACGATTTCCAGATTATTGGGCCTGGAAGCCCATCAATACATCCTAAGTGTTCTACCCAGGCCCCTCTTTATCCCTATAATTTCTAAGTGTGGATTGGGCCATATCTCTATATTGAGCTGAAGTGGGCCAGGCCCAAATTTGCCAAGTCTGGGTTCAGATTGAGATGAAAGCCTAAAAGAGTTCTATTCCCTTTTGTACTTGCTGATATACACTGTGTATGTGATTAATACTCGTATGTATACATGATATATAGATGATATACACATTTTCGATGTGTATATCAGGTATATACCCTGCATATATTTCCCTTTCCTCTTATCCAGCCTATATAGATCTGTATATCCATCCCCAATTTCCGCCTATATTAAGGCCAAGACTAAGTTCATCCTATTCAAACTACTCCGTAAAAGATGACTTCAACAACTCTCTAAACATAATTCTAAATGATCTATCAGCCCATGTAGTACTTAAACTAGCCCAAATCAGTACACATTATCAGTTTATAAGGCCTAGGCAATCACCAAGATCCAGCAAAGCCCACAGCTAAGGGAGCAGTCACATAACAGCTATAACTGTAGAGAGGGTTTGCAAGCCAAGAAATCAAAGCACAAAAATGATCCAAAACCTAAATACTTGAACAAAACAATGGCAGCATGGGAGGGACATAATTTAACAGTTTAAGAATTGACACTTAGCCTTTAAAGATTCAGGAGGGAAAGTAGAAATGTGAAATGACCACTCAAATCCCAAACAGTTTATTCAATTAGAAAGAAATATATAGGGAAAAGATTTAAAAGAATTTTCAGACAAAAAAACAACGTAGAAGAGTCCAACAGATCAAGAGATTCTAGAGCTTTAGTGTTTATTTTTAAAGACAACAACTTAATTTTCCAAGACTTCAACTCAACCAATTCTCAAAAACCAATCAACTATATGTGAACAGATTTACCACTTGGTTTTAGAAGACTGTTTAAGCAAGATAGATTTGGTTTCAACCCTTGGCCCTTAGTCCAATGATAGGATTGTAAGGCTAAATGTATTCATATAGCAAACACACACCCCATAGACTTATAGGATGTGTCATGGTATATTTTATTTGGAGGAAAGGCATTATGAACCAAGTTGAACTTGATTCTCCTTAATCCTCTCCCAAGGTACCTTTAAAAGGCTCTTCTAAGGCAAGTGGTTTTTAGTTTGGCCCTGAATACTTATGACTTATACAAACACTGTCATTGAACCAATCTCAATCTAAATACTTAATCAATATTAGCACATGTTAGCATTTTTGTTAACTTGTCACAAGACTTTAATCACAAAACTACTCCAAAACCTCCTTTGATCATGAAAAGTACAAACATGCATATACACCATATTTTAAGACTAGTTTTAAGCTATACATATTGAGGCTGAACACAACAGACATTATTAAAGCCCCTTCCATGTTGACTTCTGCTGATCTTGATATATTAATTTTAACCCGGAAGTCTTTAAATTAACACTAAACCTTAGTTAATCCATCAAAGAGACTTTGATGGTCCCCGTGGCTAGTAGGAATAAGGTCAGAATGAAATGACTTCAGGGTTCTGGAGGAGTGATAGTACAGGGTGAGGCCATCACCTCTAAAGCTCATTTTTTAATCTATAGACACTATATGTTAACTTTCAAGCTATGACATTAAGAGGTGATGCATATAGTCAACATATGGAGGGATTTAAACAAGTTCATTTCAAGCCTCTCATCCTTTTCTCTTCTTTTACCCCCGTTTTATCCTTAAGATCATAAAGGCTAACTTCATGACACTGTCAAGACTATGTGAGCAACTCCAATTTCAGATTATCAAGAAAGAAAAATGCTAATTAGTTCCAAGTAATCACATGATGTAGGACACACATAGAATGAAAGGGAGAGAAAACAAGACACTCATTCATGAAATACAAAGATAAGGGATAGAATTGAATAACAGCATTAAATAGCCAAAATCAGGGATGCCATAGGCCTTTTTGAAGCATATTGTGTTAAAACTAAAGAGCTTAGACACCCTTAAGAGTCTGTCCTAATTTAAGCTAAGAGAAGTTTAGTTTTTAAACTTCAAATCATTTGTTCATGAAGCAATTAAGCCATCTTATAATTAGAGGCCAGGCTCAAATTCAGACTATACTCACAAGCTCTGTCCAATTCAGAGGAACATTAAACAAAGGCATATTCTTGTTTTATTATAAAGGAAAAGTATTGTTTTTGGCCTCAAAATAATGTTAAGTAATTACAAGCTAATCATTCATCCAAACATAGTCATAATGAATAAACCTTATCAGTGACAAAGGCCAAGAGCTGGTTAAACTATCATAACTAAGCATAAACATATATTGAAGAAGGCAGAAAAACTAGTTAAACTACTATAGTCAAGTATAAGGAAACCTTAACTAAACACAAACAAACAGATACTAACTAAGCAGGCAAATAAAAGAACTTCAATAAGATAAAATGTTACCTTTTGATTGTGCAGCCTGGTTCAAGAACTGGATTTGAAAGCTCTTTTATGCTTCCTTTCTCCAACTCAAACCACCATACAAGAAAAATAAAATTTTTAAACTAGGAACTTAACCTTTCAGTTAAGTATAAAATTTTGAACTAATAACCCCAATTTCGAGTATAAGTGCTCAAAATCTGGGCTTTATGCGTGTCTC
The DNA here is from genome assembly GCF_029784015.1 of Lycium ferocissimum. Taxonomy (NCBI): domain Eukaryota; kingdom Viridiplantae; phylum Streptophyta; class Magnoliopsida; order Solanales; family Solanaceae; genus Lycium; species Lycium ferocissimum. The sequence goes on along the minus strand of NW_026713952.1, from coordinate 34,658 downwards.
CTCTTTTTTGTGTGTTGTGAATTGGGGTTCTAATTATAGAACCCTAAATTCAAATGAAACCTTAGTTTGGTCGATCTGGGACATTGCTAAATTTTCATAAAATTAAGTTTTGTATTTTGAAATAAACGGTCCAGATTTGCATCAAACAATAACGAAAGGCTCGATTTTAACTTTTCCACCCTCGATCCAGGTCGATTTGAACTTGACCAATAAGAATCGAGGGTGTACAATCACAAAACAACAAATATAATTAAGAAATTCAGATCTTTGACTAGAAATTAGAGAAAAAATGAAAGAAAAAGAAGAGCATACCGTGTTTGGGGGTGAGATAGGGTGGAAATAGGTGGAACAAGGACGGATACATTGATTGTTTCCCCAAACAGTCGTGCAAGGTCTGAAACCCCTGAATTATTGCCATTTTTAGCAGTAGGGGCAAGGAGAGAGGTAACAGTGAGGGGTGGTGGCTAGGGTTAGGGCTAGGGTTAGGGATAGGGAAAGAGAGAGGAGCGTATAGGGTGGTGTTTGGTATGAAATGAAAATTGAAGGGGTATTACCCCTTCTATACACGACATTAGGCCGGGTCACACCCTTTTGGGCTGGACTCGGCTCGAGTTAAAAATAAAGAGAAGGGTGCCCATTTATGTATACATGTATACTTGATATACATATGTGTATATTTGTGTATACATGTATACGGGGAGGGACATACATGCAAAAATTTAATAGTTGGTCAAAATTAAAGTAATGGCCATTAATTGCACATTTCAATTATGACCTGACAATAACCAATTGACCAATTAAAGTTAAATTAAACTAATGACCTTAATTAATTTGAGCCAATGGATATGGTCATTTCAATTAAAGTCACTAAGGGGCTAAATTTACAAAAATGACCCCAATTGCGTTAAACCATGAATTGGTTAATTCAATTGTGGCCATGACTGAAATAATTAAATAATTAAAAATCAATTTGCAATAATGAATTTTTAATTAACTAACTATCCTAATTAAATACTAGAAACAATTATGATTAAATTTTACAAATTATGCCAATGCACAAAATTAAGGATTGAGAGGTAAAATTGTCAATTTCTTTTAATAAATAAAATTCCTTGGATTAAGGGAACAATATATTTGCTAATTTGATTTTTTGACAATTTAAACAATTAAATAAGTAATTGTTTGAAACTGCTTTTCTTTGATTAAATCTAACAAATATCCTATAAATGCCATAAAATGTACCAATTAATTTCTAAATGATTTATTATAAAAATTATTTTACCAATTAAGAGGGGTAAAATATTGACCTAACCAATTTTTATAAAAATCATTTTGACCTCTAAAAATGCATGGTTCACTTTGTTTGTCATCCAAGGACTCTCAGTAATTAAAAACAATTACGGGAGGTAAGAAATTAAGTGTCAACAATTGCCCCTTCGGTGTTCAGGGATGGCGGGACCATCCCTGAGCAACGAAATTTAACTAACCCTAATTTTTGACTGACTCAACTCATTCTCCCTCTCATTGTCATGCAGTTTCCACATATGTGGCCCGGCCCTGATTTCTGGGTTTTCTACATATTCGGGCTATTTGAGAACTCAGGCCACTTGTAGTCCGACTCAACCAAAGACTTTAACTGATTTGGAAGACAAGTCTTGAGATCTCCAGTGTTGTGACTGGGATTTCTCCGAATGGCTGTTAGAGTGTGCCCGACTCTCTGGTCTTGAGCCCGCCTACATAACTCCGATCTCTGGGAATCAGGTCACATGTAGTTCGACTCGCTGGAGAAGAGTATATCCCTTATGTAGGAATACCTTCTGATTTCCCGGTGAGCATCCGACCGGTTGTGGCTGAGTCTGAGATCAGATGGCTTCCAAATCCTGGTCGGAGAGCTTGACTCTCGTGGCACCCTATCTTGACCGGCTGTGTAAGAAAAGTTCCACGTTTGCTCCGCAATTGTCTGGTTCTGGTGCAGCGAGCCTGCTCCTTTCTGGCAGCTGTGTACCTATTTCCCCGAATTCGATAGTATTGTAGATATCTTCGTGGTGTGTGAATGAATGGCCCTTTTTGCTGTTTTAATGAATGGCCCTTTTGGCTGGTTGATGCGAATGGCCCTTTTGGCTGTTTGATGCGAATGGCCCTTTTGGCTGTTTGATGCGAATGGCCCTTTTGGCTGTTTGAATGCATGGCCCTTTTGGCTGTTGAATGAATGGCCCTTTCGGCTGTTTAAATGAATGACACTTTTGGCAGTTTGAATGAATGACACTTTTGGCAGTTTGAATGAATGGCACTTTTGGCTGTTTGATTGAATGGCACTTTTGTCTTGTTTGATTGAATGGCACTTTTGTCTTGTTTGATATGAATGGCCCTTTTGGCTGTTTGGATGAATGGATGGCCCTTTTGGCATACAGATGATAGATATGGCCCTTGTGGCTAGATAGTCTTTCTTTTGTCCATTGTATTGGTTGTTACCCTTCTGGTCGGATATGCGCTTTGTCTTTGTCATGACCTTTTTGGTCGAATACGTCTTTAGGATCATTCATTAGGACCCTTTTGGCCTGATATGTCTTCATTATTTGCTCCTCGTGTAACCCTTGCGGTCGGATACGTCTTCGTCGTTCATTCTTTGTATGACCTTTTTGGTCGAAAATATCTTTGCCATTTATTTGTTTTGTCGACCCTTTTGGTCAGAGATGCTCTTTTCCTTTCGGCCACTTGATGTTTGGTTGATTTTGGTCTTTTGTTTTGTTGCGGGTAAGCCGGTTGATGACGTATCTGCCTTCCTGTTAAAAAACCTGCATCCACAGAAAAGTATTTAGTTTTCTAAGAGGCCAATTAGCGTCAGTGTCCTCCCGTCTGGTGTCTTCTCTTGATGCCCCTTTGAATCCTCTTGGACTTGCTATTTTGAGAAATGGTTTCTAGAGCACTCTTATGCTAATTTGTTAGAAATAGAGTTATGAAATACGTGTTGTTTTCTTTGAAAACGTTTGTTTCATTTTAGATATCATGACATGTGTTTTTCGAACGAGGTCTTCCGATCTTAGATCTTGTTCATAAGTCCCTGAACTGGTGGAATTTTTAAGATCTTTCTAAAAAATTCTACCCCAAGTTCAGGTCTTGATTCGATTGACTCTTGCGTTGTCTCGCAGAGCAAAAATTTTTGAGGTCTCCTAAAAAATTCTGTCCCAGTGTATGGTCTAGGCTTGTTATCTTTTTGCTTATTGCTTTTGACGGGAAATTTTGAAGTGTTCTAAAAAATTCCGCTCCAGTGTAGGGTTGATGTTGGCTTACTCTTGCATCGATCCTTATATTCTGATCCTGTTGATTCCTCCTGACTTTATGTCTCTGAGGCTTCCTACAGGTTTCTTTGGTTTTTTCTTTTGTGATGACTGAGCTCGAAAGCGCCTACGTATCCTAGCGCAGCAGGAAATCAGGTCGAACGTAGTTCAAAATAAAATAATTGAGTTTTATTTTTTACTAGTGATGCGACCGGGTCCGATATGGACTGCCTACGTATCCCACTATGGGGAAGTCAAGTCATTGCGTAGTTCATTAAATGGATGACTGTTTTTTTCCCTATTTTATTACACAACTACGATTGCAAGCAAAAGACACGATTACAGGGAAATGATAATGTGATTACAAGCAAATGGAGTCCTAAATGTAGTATCTCTTGAGTGTGTCTTGTCCATCTATCTCGGCTAGGACCAGGGCTTCTCCCGAGAGTACTTTTCTGACCATGTATGGTCCTTGCCAATTCGGCGCAAATTTCCCTTTATATTCTTCTTGGTGAGGGAATACTCGCTTGAGTACGAGTTTCCCAATTTGGAAGAGTCGGGCTCTGACCCGTTTGTTGAAATCTCGAGACATTCTCTGTCTATAGTTGTCCATGGCATACTTCCACCATTCTTTTTTCGTTTATCATATTGCAATTGTTCGTAGCGATTTCGACCCATTACGCATCCTTGATTCTTTGCTTGGATGATCCTGACCGAAGGAATTTCTACTTCTGCGGGTATGACCGTTTCTGTGCCATAAATAAGAAGATATGGGGTTGCTTCGGTAGATGTCCGGGTTGTCGTTCTATACCCTAATAAAGCATAAGGCAGCTGCTCGTGCCAATTCTTTTAGTTATCGATCATTTTTCGCAAAATTCATTTGACGTTCTTGTTGGCAGCCTCTACGGCTCCATTCATCTATGGCTGGTAGGCGGTTGAGTTCCTGTGAGTTATCTTGAATTGTTCACAGATGTCTTTCATCAGATGGTCATTCGGTTTGCTCCATTGTCGTTATGATGGACTCGGGCATACGAGAAGCATATGAGATTGTTTTTGACGAAGTCAGCCACGACTTTCTTGGTCACTGATTTGTGAGAAGTTGCTTCCACCCACTTGGTGAAGTAGTCGATGGCGATTAAGATGAAACGATGTCCATTGGATGCCGGTGGCTCGATGGGTCCGATGACGTCCATCCCCCATGCCACAAATGGCCAAGGGGAGCTCATTGCATGTAGTTCTGCAGGAGGAACCTTGATTAAATCTCTGTGTATCTGACATTGATGGCATTTTTGCACAAATTTGCAGGAGTCAGGCGCCATGGTCATCCAGCAGTATCCTGTCCTTAAGATTTTCTTGTCCAGGATGAATCCATTCATATGAGGTCCGCATGCTCCTGCGTGTACCTCTTTTAGAAATTTTGTGGCCTCTTTGGCGTCCACACATCTGAGTAACCCAATTTCAGCTGTCCTTTTGTACAACACTTCTTAGTTTAGGAAGAATTCGTTGGCTAGTCTTTTGATGGTTTTCTTCTGATTTGGTGAGCTTTCATGAGTATATTCCCCTTTCTCCTGGTACGCTTTGATATTAGGATACCATGGTTTTCCATCTGGCTCAGCCTCGACATGAGCGTAGTGAACTTGTTCTTATTTCAGAGTGATCTCTAGCGGATCAATGCGTCTACTCTCGGGGTGCTAGATCATGGAGGCTATTGTAGCTAATGCATCAGCAAACTCGTTTTGAGCCCTCGGAGTATGCCTGAAATCAATGCTTTTGAATCTTCCGCACAGTCTCTGTACCAGGTTTACATATGGTAGTATTTTGTCATTCTTGGTTGCCCAATTTCCTTTCATTTGATTGATGAGCAAGTCGGAATCTCCGATTACCAACAACTCTTGTATGTCCATGTCCAAACCAATTCTGAGGCCGAGAATACATGCTTCGTATTCGGCCATGTTGTTAGTACACCTGAAGTTGAGTTTGGTGGCCATCGGGTAGTGTTGTCCTGTTTCTGATGTCAACACTGCTCCGATGCTAGAACCTTTGTAGTTGACCGCTCCATCGAATAACAGTCTCCATCCCGAGTAAGGCTCGGTCACCTCTTCTTCCATAGCCATTACTTCCTCATCTGGGCAGAAAGTCCGTAATGGTTCGAGATTATCATCGACAGGACTTTCCACCAGCAGGTCGGCTAGGGCTTTCCCTTTGATTGCTCTTTGTGCTGCGTACACAATGTTGAATTCACTTAGTAGCATCTGCCATTTAGCTAACTTTCCCACAGGCATCGGTTGCCGAAAGATATATCTTAAGCGATCCATTCTGGAGATGAGGTGAGTTAGGGCGCAGCATGTTTTCTCTACGAGTGTGTATCTTGACTCGCAGGATGTGAACTTCTTGCTCAGATAGTAGATGGCATGTTCCTTTTTGCCCTTCTCGTCATGTTGGGCGAGCATGCACCCAAAAGTATTTTCTAATACTGACGGGTAAAGTAACTGTGGACTCCCTAGCCTAGGTGGCACTAAGACGGGGGGATTGGAGAGATATTTCTTGATTTTGTCAAACGCCTCTTGGCATTCTTCCATCCATTTTGTGGGAGCGTCCTTCTTGAGAAATTTATGGATTGGTTCCACAATCACAGTTGATTGGGCAATAAATCGTGCGATGGATTTCAGCCTTCCCAAGAAACTCATGACTTCTTTCTTAGTTTTGGGAGGCGGCAGTTCCTGAATTGCCTTGATTTTTGTGGGGTCTAACTCAATGCCTTTGAGGCTGACTATGAACCCTAGCAATTTACCCGCTGGCACTCCAAACACACATTTTGTCGAGTTTAGCTTCAGGTTGAATTTGCGAAGCCTGTCAAAGAATTTACGCAGGTGTGCGGTATGTTCTGAGCTTTCTTTTGACTTTATGATGACATCATCCACATAGACCTCGATTTCTCGATGCATCATGTCATGGAATAGGGTAGTCATGGCTCTCATATATGTGGCACCGGCATTCTTGAGGCCGAACGGCATTACCCGATAATGGTAGACTCCCCAAGGGGTGATGAAAGCTGTCTTCTCAGCATCTTCTTCGCTCATGAGTATCTGTTGGTACCCGGTGAAACAATCCACAAAAGACTGCAACTCGTGCTTGGCGCAATTATCTATGAGAGTGTGGATGTTCGGAAAGGGAAAGTTATCTTTTGGACTGGCTCGGTTGAGATCTCGATAGTCTACGCAGATTTGGATTTTTCCATCCTTATTGGGTACTGGCACTATGTTGGCCAACCAAGTGGGTTAGGACATTACCTCCACTATTCCGGACTTGATCTGTTCTCCACTTCGTCCTTAATCCTAATACTCATGTCTGACTTAAATGTCGGGGTCTTTTGCTTGACCGGCACGAACCCTTTCTTGATGGGCAATATGTGGGCCTCTATTTCAGTGCACAATCCTAGCCTATCAGCGTATGACCAAGCGAAGACTTCTACATATTCTTTTAACAGAGCTATGAGCTCTTCCTTCTGTGGTGTTTCTAAGTAAGCACTGATTCGTGTTTCTTTGATATTTTCTTCGTCACCGAGGTTAATCACCTCGATTTCATCCATTTTTGGCTTTTTCTTATCCTCCCATTCTTCCAGCTCTTCTACCAAGCCCTCTGGTATCATCATCTCTTCGTCGTATTTCTCGTACTCTTGTTCGTTATTCTCCTCATTCGTTTCACGACATGCCATGACATTTTTGGTTGTTTTATTACTGTTCTTACTGAAAAGGAGAGGCGAAGTAACGTTAGGTTTTTATTATTATCCATTATGCATGATTAGAGGGAAAATCTTATTATTATTAGTAAAAGATAATGCTTTTGTGTATATCGAGGCTTTCACTGATTCGAAAGTAATTGATTACAAACTGCGATCCTGATTCGTAATAATGTCAGATCATTCTCATTTTTAACATTACGAGAAATTTTTTGACAAGAGGGCAATCATTCGGACCTCGACCGATGTTGCCATTTTGTTTTTGGTAAACAAACTGTATTATTGATACCAAGTGAACAATTACAGGACTAAGTAGGAGCTGACCACCTACTTCTCAAATAGCAAAACAAAATATAACTAGCCTACTCTAAGTAGTATCTAGACAGAATAGTAACAGTGCATTCAAAGTATAGGTGCTCCAGTGTTTCTACAGCAAAGATCACAAAATATACATAACATGGGAACCTGAATCCCTATCTTTTGCAATCTATCAACAGTGGCCAACCTTCTCCATGCAGCCAACCACAAGGTAAACTTATACCTTGGATGGATATGGTGCTGAAGAGTGATACACTTCCAGGACACTTTTTAACAGAAAACATGCCCTGATTTACCATAGAGTTCGGTCTTGTTGTGAGAGCATCCTGGGTAGAATTTGCCTGCCTGAGATACTTCCTAGAATCCAGTATTTTCCTCACCACCCAGGTGGCATTGGCTGGGATGGTACATGACTCTCTGCGCATTCACCTTTCATATAGTATTCCCGAACCCACTTAATCCACAAGCAAATTTTGTTATTGATCGCCCAAAGTTAAGCAAGATTGCCGGCTGTTCCACACCGCAGTTCGTGATGTTGGGCCACCAGCAACACAAGGTGTACATACTTTGGCCTATGCAACCAGGGCCTTCTTGGATGTTGATACTGAGCCTGTCCAAAGAAAGGTTATGCAGATGCTATTTATTATCTTGAGGACTTTTTTGGGCAACACAAAGATTTGTGCCCAATATGATTGAACCCCAAAGATCACAGACTTTATTAATTGGACTCTACCAAAGATAAGAAAGTAGTTTTGCAGACCAACATCTCAATTTCTCAGTAATTTGTCAACTAGAGGTAAGCACTGGCCAATTGTAAGTTTTTTTTGGAAGAAAGGGGAACCCCTAAGTATTTGAAAGGGATTTCCCCTTCCTGGTAGCCCAAAATATTTAGTGTTTCCTACTTCAACTCAGGACTGACACCAGACATATATATTGTACTTTTGTCAGGGTTTGCCGCCCAGAGGCATCTGAAAATCTTTTAAAAGCATCTTGTAGCATCAGAATGTACTTTACATCAGTCTTGCAGAACATCAATAAGTCATCTGCAAAGAAGATGTGTACCACATCCATTTTTTTTTGCATCTAGGATGGAATTTGAAGTCCTTGTGTTTCCTGAGTAAGGCCAGTTCTCTTTGAAGATATTCCATTGCAATCACAAAGAGATAGGGGACATTGGATACCCCTATCTTATCCCTCTTTTCCCATTGAATGGAGTTGAGAGGCCACCATTTAGTACCAGGGAATAAGACACAAAGGAGATGCACTCCATAATCCACCCAATAAACTTAAAAGGAAATCCTAGTGCCTCAAGCAAGCTTTTCAAAAAACTCCATTCTATGGAATCATATGCTTTTTTGAGGTCTACCTTCAATACACATCTAGGGGATAAACCTTTCCTAGAGTACCACTTCAATATCTCATGGCTAAACAGTATATTGTCAATTATGCTTCTCCCCTCAATGAAAGTTGTTTGTGATGGGTGAACTATATGGCTAATAACCTCTTTGATTCTATTAGTCAAGACGTTATAATCAGCTTATATACAGTAGTACAACATGAAATTGGCCTATAGTCTTTGACAAGTGTAGGGGTTGCAGTTTTAGGAATCGGTGATGACAAGATAACGGATGCCTGGCTTAAGCTTACTTGTCCTGAAGAATTCTTTAACAAAGATCAAGTACATCCTTTTTTAGTAAGTCCCAGTTTTGAATGAAGAACTCTGATGGGAAGCCATCCACACCTGGGGCCTTCTCCTGTGGCATAACTTTTAGTGCATTGATAATCTCCTGATATGTTATAGGCCTGATCAAGGAACATTTCTGTGCATAAGAGAGACAAGGACCCAGCTTAATAACTTCCAAATTAGGACAAGGTAAGTGCACCGCAGCTATGCCCATTAGACTAGAGAAAAAAGCTATGAACTCTGCCTCTACAAGTTTGGGGTCCTGTAACTTGTTTCCTGCTGAATCATAGATTAAAGTGATGGTATTTCTGCTGGTCCTCATCTTTAATTGAGCATGAAAATGCTTGGTATTTGCATATCCACAAGAAATCCAATTTGCTCTGGACCTTTTTTCGAGGACCTGTTCCTCTATATCACTCCACTTCTTTAGGTCAGCCACCAAAGTTCTTTCCTGCTCTATCAAGTACTGGCACATAGGATTAGTGTCCATCTGTGCTTGAACCATCTCTAATCCCTGTCTATCCTGCATTAGTTTCTGATTATAAGAGGCCATATAAGCATTCAACCCTTTTAACCTTTCCTTGAATGTTTGTAATTTCCTCCACAGTTGGTACATCTTTGTGCCCCCATGCCTAGTACACCAAGCCTCCGTCACAAAGCCCTTGAAATCTGGATGGAGCATGACTGTTTTATACAATCTAAATGGCTTAGGGTAGGAAGTTGGTGGTGAGCAGACATGGATCACTATAGGAGTGTGGTCTGAGACTCCAGGGTTGAGAAATTCAACCTCTATATGCCCATGATTAGTGATCTAAGTTAGGTTGCTAAAAGCCCAGTCAATTTTTTAGTAGACCCTGCTATCTAGCCAGTGTTTGTTGCAAAAATTATATTGCCACCCTTTGGATCTCAAAGATATAAGTTGCAAGTTATCAATACAAGCTTGAAACCCCTGAGTTTCTATTGGTAGTACTGGAGAGCCAATCTTGTCTGCACTAGATAGCACATTATTGAATTCCCCATTGAGAAACCATAGCCCTGAAATTGCACTGCCCAAGTTGACAAGTTCCTGCCACAATATGTCTTTATTCTGAGGTTCATTCTTAGCATATATCACTGTGAAGTGTCATGTGAGAACAGGCTAGTTGAGTCTTCTATCTTACAATAGATGAATTGTTCATATGTCACCTATATCACCACTTGAAGATGAGACTTCCAAACCAACCATATTCTCCCATTGTAAGCTAAAGGGTAGTTGTAACAATAGGACCAGCCCAATGCAACCTTCCCAAGTATGGTACTTGCCTTATTTTCTTTTACTCTAGTTTCTAAAATTCCCATGATATCTATCTTATTCTTCTGCAGAAAGGTTCTTACCTCTTTCTGCTTCCAGGGCTAGTTAATCCCCCTTACATTCCATGTTGAAACAATCATGGAGGGTTATGGGCACCCCTAGGATATCCTGGTTGAGCCTCAGCCTCAACTTGAAGAACATCATATGTGTTGGCCACCTGAATACCATCAACAGCTATTGTAGTCTGCACCCTTGGCTGCATACTTCCTTGATCATCTTTTTGTAAGGGACTTAGATTCTGAGTGGGCACACCAATTTTTGATAGTTCTTCAATAATAGTGCTTACTCCACCCTCTTTGTCCTCCTCATGAGGAGGGGTATTTTCTGCCTGCCTCCCCTATTTTGCTTTCCAATCCTGCCTCTCTTGATTCCCCCTATGTCTATTCCTTCTCATTCGCCTATTCTTTACCCCTTAAAATTGTACCTCTTCCTGAATTTCCTCCCCAGCTTTCCAACAATCAACAACATTATGTCCAAACTTTATACATTCTGTGCAGAATTTAGAAGTCCAGTCATATTCAATCGGTTGTTGAAAGGATCCAACAGGATAGAGCAGTTCTAATATAGTTAGAAAGGGGTGTGACACACCTGCCTCTACCAATACTCTAGCATAGTAAATTTTTTCCATATTAGCCGTGAATTTGTCAGTGTAAATTGGTCTTCCAATGGCACTTGCAAGCTTGCTAAGAGACTCACTAGACTAGTAAACAACAGGCAAGCCAGGAAAGTAATCCATAAGGGTATTGATGGTAGGCAATCTGGGTCAAACACAAAGTTTAGCTCCCAATATTGTAAAACAAACGGTTTATTACGAAAAGTGCAAGGTCTAGCATCCAACACCTTCTCACAATCTTCCACAGTGTCAATTTTAAAAATGAAGTATCCATCAAAGATGTGGAAGCACCTGGGGCTGTTGAGCAAAGTTCCAATGTGTTGCTATGTATCCTTCCATAGTTTTAGCATATGCGTATCACCAATTACATATCCAATTAGAGCTAACTTCCAATAGTCCATTTGTTCCTTTGGGTTATCCTCAACAATGCTCACATAGATTTTACCATCCTTAGTGCACGGAGGAATATAGGATAGTGGCTTACCTTTCTGAGCCAATCTGTTCTCTTGTGCCTCATTCTTCTCCACCGGCATTGGGTGCGCCGATGTACCAAAGATCAAAAAATTGCAAGTGTCGAGCTGCGGGTTGTGTCGTGGTGGTAGTACCCCCATAGGGTTCCAAGTGAATCGAGTTTTATGAGTCTGCATCATTGAAGTGGTCTTCATTTACTTCCTCAATAGCCTAAAACTTAGGTGGGAGAAAGCTTCCAAACGAGAGGAAAGGAAATCTACAACTCATCCCACATTCAGGGGTAACAATCCTCTTTGTTTCAAATATCATCTCGCTGGAGATGAGCTCAATTTTCTGTTTAGTTTGCCTTGTTGGTGCACGTTAGCAAGCCTTAGCTAAAATGCGCCTAGAGAGCTTTTTTTTCTCCTGTGGTACCTAGAGACCCTTTTAGATGAGGTATAATCTTAGGATGACAGAGCCATTTTTAGCAAAAGGATTAAAAGAAGTCCATCTTTCTACCGAGGAACCAAGAGGGGAGTGGATGTCCAATTGTCCAAACGCTCTCCCGACTTTAGGCTACATATGGTAAGCATCTCTTGGCATTCTTTGATGATTGCGCAACATTCCTCCTCTAAAAAACAGCAGCTCCAAGCCCTCATTAGGTTCTTCGCCTTTCTACATCGGTACTCTTGTGGGAAATGACTGGTACAACCCGGGAATTGGCTGAGGTAGATTTTCCCTTATTGGTTCTCTCCGGATGGATTTTGTGAGCTCACTTTCGCCAGGAGTATACCCCAGGCCGAAGTAGTAGTTTTCCTTTAGGATCGGCACAGGTTCTGTTATGCCTTCCAAATCCTTTCCCATGCCTCTCCCTGTCTCAAAATCATTCCTCAACATTTCTCTTCAGAATGGGTTGCTCCGATATATTTCACCACATGAAAATCTGATCTATTGTGGTTTCTCTCGATCACTGGTATGATGTTGTAAGGGTACTTCTGCGTATCTTTTTCAGCTGTGATTACAATCTCTTGGCCTTGCCACTCAAACTTCATGGCCTGGTGCAACGTTGATGGTACAGCACCCGCAGAGTGTATCCACGGTCTTCCCAAGAGCAGATTGTAATTGGCGGTGATTGTCATGACTTGGAACTCTGCTGTGAAAGAAGCAGGTCCAATCTGGATGTTCAACTCTATCTCTCCCAAGGAATCACTTTGGGACCCATCAAATGCTCTAACATTCACCCCGCTCTGGCGGATTTGGCCAATGTCGTAGCCGAGCTGTGTCAATGTGGTTAAAGAGAAGATGTTGAGTCCTGCTCCGTTATCTACGAGCACCCTTCCAATCGCTTTGTCAATGCATTCCAAAGTGATGTAGAGAGCTCTGTTGTGGGAGGTTCCTTCAATTGTCAACTCTTCTTTGGAGAAGCAAATTTTGTGTTCTCCAATGATGTGCGCTACTAACCTGGCTAGATCCTCACTGCTCGTACATGCTTGCACGTGTGCATCATCTAACACTTTCATGAGAACTTGCCTATGTGATGGCGAGCTGGCCAGTAGTACTAACATCGATATTTGTGCTGGTGTTTTCTTCAGATGCTCAACAATTGAATAATCCTTTGGTTGCAGACACCGCCAGAAATCTTTGACTTCTCCTTCAGTTATTACCCTCTTCTGGGTGTTTCCCAGTATAGCAGCATTTTGGGCTAGTTCTTCAGGGGTGTAACATCTTTCTGAGCGAGTTATGCCTTGGGCCATGGCCCCTTTCGCAGTGACTGATTCTTTGGGAGCGGGCACCGGTGCTGGGACTAAGGTTCCGAACCTTGATATAGCTTTTGGAATTTCTGGTGCTGAGATCAGGACCTTGAAATTAGGACGATCTTGGAGTGGAAGCCACCGTTTGTTGATGGACTTTGACTGTTCTCGGGGACTAATGCCCCGTAAACTTCCCGCCTTCATCCGTTTCAATCATGTGGACTCCGTTGTTTCCATGATTGGGCAACGGTTTTGTGTTTACATTGGGAGCTGCGGCTACCAGGATGATCTCTCCCTTGTCAATTAGATCTTGGATCTTATGTTTGAGATTTACGCAATCTTTCGCCGTACCCATCCCCCCCCCCCCCCTTGAATGATAGGCGCAAGTCTGATCGGCCCTGAAAAATCTATTCCCGGGCCGAGCCGATTTTGGAGGGACTTTCTGGAATAAGCCTGCGGCGTGTAACCTTTTAAAAGCCCTCGGCTGAATATTGTAAATTATCTTGCTGGCTTTCTCCCAAATTAGGATGTGGAGCATTGTACGCTAGTGGTAGTGGTTGATTTTGGTAGTTCGGTAGTGGTTGGATTTGTGGTGGGTTATTTTGTAGTGGGCGGTAAACATGGGTTGCCGGCTGGTAATTTTGTTGTGGTGGTTGATAAGTTTGTTATGGTGGTGCTGGGTAAACAAGAGTGGGTACTCAGGCGCTTGGTGGAGCCATATAAGCCGGTACAGTAGTGGTAAAGCCTGGTTAAGCATAGAATATGGGTGTAAGGCTGTAAGGTGAAGTCGGGTAATTGGTAGGGAGTGGAGCTTGGTGAGAAGATTGTGGTTCTTCCCGCCTTTTAGGGTTTGTGCTTGGTATGTGGGATATGCTCGCCACGTTCTCCTTCCTTTTACGGAAGACTCCCACAGCGGCTTGTCCAGATGCCTTGTTGAAGATGCTGACGATCTTGCTAGACTTGAGACCATCTTCTATAACCTCTCCCATTTTGACTACTTCAGCTAAGGGCTTTCCGGCCATGGACAACATTCTATCATAGAAGTGTGGTTCCTGTGATTTGATGAATACGGAGATCAATTCTCCCTCACATATTGGTGGTTGTACACGGGCTGCTTCGGTCCTCCATCTGCTGGCGAACTCTCTGTAGTTCTCAGTTGACTTTTGTTTGACCTTTTCAAGGTAGTATCGGTTAGACACTGTTTTGACGTTGACTCGAAATCTCTTCATGAAGCTTTCAGCGGCCTCGCTAGTTAAACTTCGGCTGAATAGTCGCATGATCAGAGGTTCGTTCTTTTTAATATCGACCAACTGGTCACAGTAGGACCGAAGATGTGCTTTGAGATTCCCTGTCCCATTGAACATTTCAAACTTTGGGATCTTGAATCCTTCCAATAAGTCCAAATCTGGATGCATGCACAAATCATCGTATCTTAAGCCTGTGGACTTTCTGGCGGTCCTGTTGGACCTTTCCAATAGCTCTTTCATTTTCTTTTCCATATCCCTCTTACGTTTGTCGTGTTCACCCTCCAGGCCTTTTCTATTTCCTCATAGTGGTCCAGTTCTTTGATTCGTCGGGACGTGGGAGGTAGAAAGGCACTATTTGGGACGTTGGGATGATCGAGGGATCGACGTGGTTGCCCGCCGCAGAAGCCGAAACATGTGGTTGGCTTGCCGGATTGATGAACACTGGTTGGGGGGTTTGATATGAGGGAACCGAATGAGTGGTTCCGGGAATTTAGGTGTATTTTGTTGGTGATGGAGTGCGGTAAGAAACACCAACGTGCTTCGGGTCAGTTGGATTTAATGGAGGTGGAATGGTTCCTGGAGGGTAGATGGGGAAGTGATCAGGCATTGGAGATCTTAGTGAAGGAAAGGGAGGAGGAGACCATCTTCCTTCAATTGAGGCGCATCTTCTTAGCATTGTCGCCTTATTCCTAGCCACCTATTCTTAGAGGCCGTGACAGCTAGCCGCAATGTCGCGATCACATCTTCTTGAGACGATGCTTCTTGTAGGTCTTGGGTATCTCCCTCGCGGAGAACAAGCTCATTTCTACCATTATCCGGTGTACCATTCATTTTCTCTTTTCCTTTACCCTCATTTGATAGGGATGCTAACGCGGCCTTTGATCTCGTGAAGTATGCCAGCTTTTGGTACTAAACTAATCGGCCTCGTTCTATAAGATAAGAATAACCCAACGGTAGGCAAAGTTAGTTGGATATAAATATAAAAGCAAGATATCTCATATCGGTATGTAGGAGCGTACGTAGCACATAAAGGCACGTATTAAAGCCAAAATACTGATTGATCCTTTGTTCTAAAGATTCGGAGGTTATGGGCCCCTTTGGATTTGGGTGGATCTCGGTCCAATAGGCTTTGAGGTTGACTTACTTTGGCAAACCCTTTTCCTGTTATAAAAATTACACAAATGGGGAGGGGGGGGGGTTATAATTTATATATATGTGGGCCGAGTCTTACGTTGATCCTCACGTATCCCACCAGGGAAAATCAGGCCTTATCGTAGTTCGATTTATAAAAGAAGGATATTTATTTTTTCCTAGATATCCTTTGCGCTAGCCCTAACTAAAGACATCCCCAGACCAGGCCTGATAAGGGGTTCCCGCGTATCCCTCTTAGGGACATCAGGTTGGCGCGGTTCCTTACATATATATAGGGGGAGGGGGGCAACTTTTTATATGCAAAAGTGGGGGACACCTAATATCTACTCAAAAATGTAGCTCTGCGAGTCGTTGTCCTTACGAACTCGCTCTCTCATCTTTCCTTTCTTCTCAGTACTGTGGCGGCAAGATGAACAAAACTCCCCCATCTTAATCATATGCTTGAGATCGAGCTTGGATGCATAATATTCTTTAATGTCATGTCCCATAGATCCAGTATGGTACAAGCAAAATTTGTTCATATTGGGTCCTATTGACACAGCTCGTGGATAGGTTCCACGGGTCTAATTTTCTCAAAGTAGCCAGAGTTGAGAAGATGCGGGCTTACGTCTCCTCAAAGACTGTGAATTCATACCACTAGATCTGAGTTTCGACGGTGACTCCTTCTCTTGGGATGATAGGGTCGTGGACTAGTAGGGTATGTGGTCCCCATAAAGTTCCAATGATTCTATCATCAATTAAGCTAAACATCCTTCTTCTTAATCCCAAACATTCATTCAAGGTATGCCCTGCCTGATTACGGTGAAACGGGCATCTTTTGTAGGTGTAGATAAACTCGAGGACTGGCAGTCTGACTCGAGTGGTGCAAGGTATCCCCACAGCTTGCATTTTCTCGAATACGTCCTTAGAACTGACCGGTCGAGGAGCCACTCTAAATGGGGAAGATCGAGCTTTGAAGGCTACGCTCCACCGCACGGTGCTGATACGGGTAAATCCTTTATCCAAAATTTCTCGAGACCATAGGCGAGGCAAGCGGGCACCGGCTCGAGAAGGGTGCATAGAAATCAGATCCCTCATCGGTAGGGGCATAATAGTCAGACTCATCATTCACATCATTTACTTCTTCTTGAAACTCGGGGAATATCCCAAAAGGATCTTGGTTTTCCTTGACCTTTATGTCCACAGGTTCAGACTCTTCTTGTTCCATATCCTGGGGCTTAACTTCCTCTGCTTGCTCTTCTTCAACTACTTGTGGTTTGGAGGCTTCCTCTTGAGGCTCTATTCCTCCAATGGATCCATTATCATCCATGGGATCGGATTCTCCCCGATTCTCATTTCCTTTTTCTCGGGACTCCTTCGAGGCGTCTTCGGCCTTCTTTTCAGCGATATGTAGTTTATCACCAACTCCCTCACTTCTTCTCGAGACATTTTCTTCAAAATATTGTTCTTGGGGCATCCCTTCTGCGGGTTACCAACCAAGTTCGCAGCCTATCAACCTCTTCAATCTTTTCCTATCTCTTACGAAGATGCTCTTCCATTTACCGAACCTTAAGAGTCTTAGCATCTCGGCCTTTTCTCCTGGGTGAACGTGTTTTGGTCTTCTTGGTTTGCCATTTGTAAGTCAACCTTTTTTAGTGGAGATAAACTAGGGTAAGTCTTAAGTCAATTGATTTTTCTTTTAGGTATGTAATTTAAAACATTGGTTCAATCGTATTCAGGCTTAATACATGATAGCACACATAGCAAGTAGGCATGTAGCAAATAGTCATATAATTTGTAAACAGTTATACTACTATTGTTCCTAAGGCCCCTTTGAGCCAAAGTTTTCCTAATCGTTTGAGACATGCAAGTGTCATTTGTAAAGATGAACCATTGCCTCGAAAATCATCATTCATTAATAATAATATCTTCCCCGAAGGGATTACACAAGATGACGAAGCCGACATGGGGCTATAGTAAAAAATAAAAGCAAAATCAAAAGTTCTCCCCCGACACCGATGTCGAGGCTTGACTTGTTTTGGCCTTTTGTCCCTTCGAAGGGTGGCGGTCCCTGTAAAGGCGCGTTTGATACAGCTCCATTCTGACTATCACATGATTCGACTCTTCCAGAATCTTAGCCAACACCCATCCGTACTTTCCAAACATTCTTTCAAATGATCTTTTCTCGACATCCCCTTGTGTTTAGTGACGGGGTGGGTTTTTGGGCCTCGGGATAGGCTTGGCCAAATGATTGTGCAGCCATTCATAGTAGACCGGGTCACATCCTGCTTCGGGCCTGTCTGGGGCTAAGGTGTTTGGTCCCCACCGCACACGACCATTCCATTCCGTTAGAATTATCCTAGCATTCTTGATTTTCTGTTTTGTATGTTCGATGATGAACTGCCCGGGGTTCCCTGCTTGGGGTATTACTTGCCTTCTCCTAAACTGCCTCAAAACCCGAGATGGATAGTACGGGCGGATTCCTCAGACCCCGACTAATGGCACAAATGGACAATTTTTTCCCCGAACTACTATGGTTTCAAATGTGAAGTCGGGGAACATCCATTGAATCTGATCTTCAGTCAAGCCAGCGAAGTAGTTAGCCCAACCCGTTTTGGACCCAAATCCGAGAGCTGGACAGTAATCCACGAGGCGATCTATCCCCGTTCGCCGATTCCATCCCCGAACCTCTTTGGCCATGCCGATGTGTTTGATAATCCACCATTGCAACAACAAATTGCATCCTCAAGTATCGAAAATGACTCGACATTTGTCTAAAGCCCGAAAGATGTCCGCCAAGATGATAGGAGCCGAGGTCAAATACCTAGTTTCTTCATCTTTGGTTATGCTACGTAGAAATAGCTTGAGCTAAATAGATGACACGGTGTTTATAGCCAACGATTCATCTTTTGGGAACACCATAATGTACCCAACGAATGGTAAATGCCAAGGGTCCGACGGCTTCCGATTCTTCTCGACTTTGAACTCTCTCTAATACAAGGCATATCCGAGCGACATCACCGAATCTTCGTATAGTCTCTCAAGGCTATAGTGTTCTATATGCCCAAGATGCTTCCGTCAAGCAAGGAATTTCAAAATCTAACCAAGATGGCCTTCGAGGAAATAGAAAATTATGGTCCAACTTATGTCGCTCCTTAGACAAAGTTCCATCGTGTCTATAGGCGCCGTAATCTCTTCCAAGGTTGGCATCATCTCGATGTCCCCAAAATAGAACAACATCTCTTTATCATCCCGCACTCGACTTAACAATACTTATATCAATTTCGGATGACCTTTCATAGTCATAATTGATGGCAAGTGACCCAAAACGCAACCGACAGTCCTACGATGCGCATTATCTAACCATTCCCACCAAGCTATAAGTTGGTCCGGGGCCTCGAGGACTATGTCAAATCGAATTCTTCTCTCCATTTACAAAACAAAACACTGTTAAGATTCCCCTTTTTCCCCTAGGGCCAATGGTTCATCACATAGGCACAAACATGTTTCCACATAGCACATAAATGAAATGCGGTGTCTTCGGGTCATAGACCGTCCGATCACAAGGTAGTCTTCTTAATGAGCCTTAGGTAGGTCTGAGATACCCAAGGCTCGTCTAAGTACATATGCTCTAGTTCAGTAGGGATTTGGCTTAGATCTATCCTAGTTATCACTAGAGTGGGCTTTTACAAAAAATCGGGAACCTGAGGGAGATGCATTTGCCCTCCGGGAAGACCTCCAAGTATTACACCAGTGGACAGCTACATCCCCCAGTCTATAAGAAGCCAGTTCAACCAACTCGGTTTCATAAGCATGTATTATCTGTAGCGTCCTCAACATCTCGTCTATGAAGCCCTGTGGGTCTTCATTCGGCTTCGACCTGTAGAATTCTTGTCACGACCAGGTTACGGGCCATGACGGGTACCCAGGGCTGACCACCGAGCACCGCTCATTCTATTACTCATCCTGTGTTCAGTCATACTACTTATGCTTGTAATCATGGAAAGCTATTATCATTTGAAACAAATTCACTTTATATACGTGAGCCCTTTGGCTATCAAAATAATATACATATCTATATACATATACATATGATGAAAGACTGTGAGACCATACTACCCACACTGCGTATCTACGAGCCTTTACTAGAGTACTAGACAAATAGACGGGACAGGACCCCCAAAACATACATATACATATATATACAAAAAGAATAATCAATGGCACCTCCGTAAAATGGAGTGCTCTCAATCAGCTAATAGCTCCTACGAGTCTGGATCGCCTCCCTGTCCACCTGTGGGCATGAACACAACGTCCAAAGAAAACGGACGTCAGTACGAACATTGTACCGAGATGTAAGGCATGAATGAAATGAACATAACAGAGAAATCATAAGGCATAAGATGAAGACATAACCTCGCGTACTCTTTGAATGGATACATTTTATACATATATCATACGTAGCATATCATATGAGTTACCATAGCGTATACATCATCTTATCATACATACATCATCATATCATTCATACATCATCATCGTTAACCGCGTCCGGGTAACCTCATATGTTCACCAGCTAGTGGTGTCATGCCCGACCTCTAGGCTCGGTGTAAACATAGCAGCCCACCTTAGTGGTGACATGCCCGGCCATCTAGGCACGGTATAATCGTATGCAGCCAGCCTTCGCGGTGACATACCCCGCCATTTAGGCGCGGTGGAACCATATCGTCATATACTCATCATAACTTAACATTATCATACTCATAGGCATATCATAAGCTAGACATCATCATACATTTATCTTTAAAACATACATTGGGACTTGAAAGCAGCTATAGCTATATCGGGGTGACATAAGGTCGTGAACCCCCGATTACGTTATGGAGTAATC
Organism: Lycium ferocissimum; assembly: GCF_029784015.1. Classification (NCBI taxonomy): domain Eukaryota; kingdom Viridiplantae; phylum Streptophyta; class Magnoliopsida; order Solanales; family Solanaceae; genus Lycium; species Lycium ferocissimum. Next base: position 14,205 of record NW_026713952.1, on the reverse strand, counting down.
ATAGTCGTTATATCTCACCTTGGAGGGACTAACATTTTAAGGTGAGTGCACATGAGGAAAAGATCAATGAATCGTAGTCAACATCATTAACTTTATAGGTACATCATATCGTGATCTCTAGAATCTTTAGACTTAAGCTTATCATTATCATTATCGTGTTCGTAATGTATCTCTCATCTCATTTGGCTATTCATGAGCATAGGCTCTTAGTCTTCCGGAATATAGGAAATTCATGAAGAAGGAGGAAAATCATGCATAGGATTCATGCCTTAGGAAGAAAGGTTGAGCCTTACATACCTTTGTCGTTTAACTAATCTATCGCTTGCTTGCTCTCCTTTAATGCCCATGTTTATACCTTCAAGAGAGTTCGTATCGACATTAGCTAAACAATTACAAGAACGTGCTTACTAAAACTAGATAAAATCGGACAGCATTTCCTTTGTTTATACTACTTCCTCCATATTCCATATCATCTCCCAAACATTCATAACAATAATTACAATATTATAACAACAATCGTCATTCATTTGCATTACCCGCATTTAGCAAATTTCACTTCAATTCCTCCATGGTCATGACCATAATTCACTATCAGGTTGTTTCACATATAGTACTCATTCCATGTTCTACATACCATTCATAATCTACTTATAACCATAACATATCCATATCCATGATTCGTTCCAACTACTACTCAACAATGACACTATTCTAGCATTTATGACCCACTTTCTATATTCTTCTATAATCCAAGTGTTTCAACTTCTCAAGACCTTAAACAACATGAAAAGATCATAAGTCTTACCTTAGATATTGTAGGAACAAGTCTAGCTTAAGTAGACCGTAACCTACCTCAAAGCCGAATTGGAACAATGCAATCACTCCGCAATAGCTTTCCCCTTTCGCAAAGCTTCAGAATGTTCAAAGTCTAGTAATCATAACGCTAGGTGAGTAATGGATCATCTACTCAAAGAAACAACAATTGGAGAAGAGAACCCAACTACTTCTACCCTTTTCAAATGGCTGAACTATCACTAAGTGTGAATTCATCATAAAATCAACCCCAACCATTATACTATTCCCATTCATGGGTTTTCTAATCCATTCAACCCATTTACAAGCAGTTTTTATGCCAAAGTTACCATCTTTATGAAACCCTAAGTCTCAATACATCATTCTCATCTATTAGAACTTGAATTCCCACCCTAGAAAATGATAATCTATAACGTCAAATAAATAAACAACAATAAAATCTCTAACCCATTCATTATTTAAGGGTTTCTTAAGTTCTAGGGCTTTGGTCCTTTCATTCACCATTAGCGAACCTTAAACTAATCATGGAACTTAGTAAGATGATGGAATGAACAAAGTAAATGGTTGAGATTTACCTTTCAAGAGTATTTTAGCCCTAGCCTTAGAAATTCGCCACAAGAGTTCTTAGGAACTGTTTTGGAGTTATGTGGGGAATGGGTTCGGAAATAAGAATATAAAATGTTGATTCTGCCTCCTGTCGACCTCTGCAGCGGTCGACTTCTCGCTGCGGCTGTCCCACTCTGGCGGACCTCATTAATTTTTCCTGCCCCGCAGCGGCGGTCCCCTACCCGCTACGATGGACTCGCTACAGCGGTCCCACAACCGCAGCAGCGGTCCATTTTGACCAATAGCTTCGGTTTTTCTACCAGTTTTTCAGCCCAAAATCCCAACTCCAATCCGAGGCCCTACAGACACAAACCAAACATGAACATATACATAAAAAAATGCTACAGACTCACCCGCGGACTCGGAATTCCCAACAGAGGTCTACTTTACTAAGTCATCCCCATAACGACCTAGCGGATCGTTAAATCAGATACCAATTAAACAACTGTTCGTCCCCGAACGGACAAGGAAGAGAAACAAGGGAAAAGGTACCTGACTCAGCGAAAAGTTAGGGATAGTTATTGTGCATATCAGATTCGGTCTCCCAAGTAGCTTCCTCAACGGGGTGGTTCTTCCACTGAACCTTCACTTACGCTATCTCTTTCGACCTCAGCTTACGAACCTCTCTATCTTGAATCGCAATAGGCTCTTCCTCATAGGACATATTCTCATCCAACAAGACAGAATCCCAACGAATGATAAATGAACCATCACCATGATACCTCTTCAACATAGAGATATGGAACACTGGATGCACACTCGACAAGCGTAGGGGCAAAGCCAGCTCATAGGCTACATCCCCCACACGATTAAGAATCTCAAACGGACCAATGAATCTGGGACTAAGCTTACCCTTCTTCCCAAACCTCATCACACTCTTCATGGGTGAGACCTTCAACAAGACTTGTTCTCGAACCATGAACTCAAGATCTCGAACCTTTCGATCCGCATACTCCTTCTGTCTACTCTGAGCCGCCAAGAGCTTTTCCTGAATCACCTTGACCTCTAATGACTCCCTCAAAAGATCTGTACCCCATGGCCTTACCTCAAATGTATCAAACCACCCAATAGGAGACCTACATCTCCTCCCATAAAGATCCTCAAACGGGGTCATATCAATGCTCGACTGGTAACTGTTATTATACGCAAATTCTGCCAATGGTAAGAACTGATCCCAATGGCCATCGAAGTCAATCACACAAGCTCGGAGCATATCCTCTAGGACATGAATAGTCCGCTCGGTACCGGCCATCCGTACGAGGGTGGAAAAAACATGCGAGGTCCATTTTAGTACCCAATTCTGAATGCAAGGTCTTCCAAAACAGTGATGTAAAAGTCATGCCCCCTATCGCATATGATGAAAATAGGAACCACATGCAGACGAACAATCTCACGGATATAAACCTGGGCCAACTTCTGGGCAGTATGGGTAATCTGAACCGGTATAAAATGGGCAGAGTTGGTCAATCTATCAACAATGACCCAAATCGAATCAAACTTATCCAAGGTCTTCCGAAGACCAACCACAAAATCCATCGCTATCCTCTCCCACTTCCACTCTGGAATGGGCATCCTCGGAAGCGTACCCCCAGGTCTCTGGTGCTCGTACCTTACCTGTTGGCAATTCAAACATTGTGCAATAAACTCAACAATATCACGCTTCATCCTAGCCCACCAGTAATGCTGCCTTAAGTCACGGTACATTATGATAGCACCAGGATGAATGGAATATCTAGAACTGTGAGCCTTCGCTAAAATTTCTTAATCAAATCACCAACACAGGGAACACAAATATGCCCCTTTATTCCTAAGGCACCCTCATTATCAATCACGTCCTCCTTGGCCTCACCACGCAAGACTTTATCACGAATCTTACGCAAACTCGCGTTCTCAAACTGTCTGGCCTTAATCTGCTCCAGAAATGATAATCTCGCCTCAATACAAGCCAACACTCTGCCTGAATCAAACACATCAAGCCTCATGACACTGTTAGCCAGAGTCTAAACCTCCCTGGCCAACGAACGCTTTGACGCAATCAAACTAGCCAAACTACCCATGCTAGCTGATTTCCTACCCAAGGCATCTACCACCATATTTGCCTTGCCAGGATGATATAGGGTAGTAATATCGTAATGCTTAAGCAACTCTTCACTGCCTAGAATTAAGATCCCTCTTAGTAAACACATGCTAAAGACTGCGGTGATCAGTAAATACCTTACAACGAGCACAATAGAGATAGTGCCTCCAAATCTTCAACGCAAATACCACAGCTTCCAACTCCAAGTCATGAGTAGGATAGTTCTACTCATGAATCTTCAGTTTCCTGGAAGAATAAGCAATCACCTTCTTTTCCTGCATTAAAACACCAAATCATGCGGCCCTTCCATTCTCGGACACAATCCAAATCCCTCGGTGGTCTATCAATGTCATAGTCAATGATGAAATCTCCCATGCCTCCAATCTAGGGTACGACTTGGATTCTCCCAAATTGTCTCAGAACCCGGGCAGGAGCATAAGGGCGAATCCCTCGAATTCCCATAAGCGGCAAAAATGGACACTTTCTTCCCTTAACTACAACTTCAGTGGATACGAAGTCATGAAACATCCATTGAATGCTTTCTTCCTTCAATCTGGAGAAGGTGAATGTCCAACTTTATCTGTTTTGCTCTCCGAAGTTCAGGCAAAAATCCTAAAGACTGTCCCTTTCGGCCGACTTACTTAAGTGTTGTTCACCCTAACCTTGACCATATGTTTGAGGATCCACCATTGCAGGAGTAAATTACAACCTTGAAAGTATTTGTAATGATTCCGGCAGAGACTCAGGGCTCGGCATAAATCGGCTAATATGATCGGGGTTATATCAAAGTATTTGGTTTCTTCTTTTTGGGTTATGCCGTAAAAGATGGCATGGGTGACTGAAATGACTCGGGTATCTATGGCTAAGGACCATTCTTTGGAAAATATCGTATTTCCCAAAAAGCAAATGGAGAAAGCCAAGGGTTTGGTGGCCGTCCAGTCGGCATAAGTCTTGAATTCTCCGGGATGTTCAACAAATCCATCCGAGCTTCCAAACCTCCTGTACCACTCTCTAAAGGGTATGGTGGGACCATGGACAAAATTGGAGTAGTTTAAAGAAAGCATCCTACAAATTTGGGAGTGGGTGGGTTTTTCCGGGATCAAAGCATTTTGGTCGGGTTTCTTTCTTCTTTTCAACCCCGAGCCCACACTGGTCATTACATCCCTAAGTTCCTCCAGTGTTGGTGTCATTTAAACGTCATCCCCAAATCTGAAAACCATCCGGTCCATATCCCAGAATCTGATAATTACTTCTATCAATTCCGTACAACCGGTCATAGTCATGATGGATGTCAAATTTCGTAAATGACATGAAATTCCCCTTTTCTCTTCTGAGGACATTTGGCCCCCACCAAATCCACAGTAACTCTGGTGTAGTCAGGACCGTATCAAAACACAGATTGATCGACATCTACAAAACAAAACCCAAGGTTAATTCCCCCCCCCCCCCCCCACTAGGCAATGGTTTCATTCATAGGCACATTTAAACGTTTTCAAATAGCACATAATATGATATGCGGTATTTTTTGGGTCATAGACCGTACTTGACATGAGGTAGTCTCCTTATCGGGTTTGGATATGCCTAAAATATCCAAACCACCCAGTCTACTTCTCAGTTGGATTTGGCTTAGCTCTATCTTAGGCTTATGCAAGAGTAGGTTTTTTTAAATTGACCTTGGACCCGAGCGGACTACTCGGGGTGAACCGTTATTGGCCGTTGAGTGACCACACACCAACTTAATGTTCAACTTGTTCCAAAGAAAAGGTGTTTCGGGTTTTTTAGTGAAGGCTAGACCGTGAACCTGCATGTCCCCTTTGAAACCATGCTTTTTGCCAAAGGTGGCAGGATAATGATATGATGCATGCTAATTTAAATTGCAGAAAGTAACACATAAACAAATAATTGTTAAATAAGCCCTATTATAATGAAACCCTTATGGTTAGAAGCTAAGTATATTCCCAGCAGAGTCGTCATCTGTTGCGGTTCACTTTTACGCGGGTTAAGGAGTAAAAGTAATCTGAGGTTGTTGGTGCTCTAAATTGGATATTTAGTGTTTTAGAGTCGTCATCTAATTTATTCAAAAGGAATATTAGGAAAACCGGGTTAAAGAGTTCTTCAAATCGAGAAAAAGTCTTTTTAGACCAGAGTTCGAGGTAAGGGTTCAGGTGATCCCCCAGGGAAGGTTTTACGCACCACATTAAAGGATCTATAGAATACAGTTGATCTACGAGTTTCACTGCAAGGTTTATTTATTTCCTTATGTGTTATAAAATTTTTCGCAAAAGGTATAGCATTATATATATATATATATTTTAGAAAATTAAGGCAAAAGGTCCCCTTATAAATAAGCGGTTTTGGTGCAAAAAATCCGCACAAGTGTTCAACTCACTTCGTTTTCAGACTAGGACACACCCGAGGTCGCCCCCCGAGTAGAGTCACTACTATTCTAGTCCAAACGGGATGAGTTTAGTACTTACGGGTTTTTGTACTTATATATGAAAATATGGGATATATTCTCGTTTTTGATATACATATATATACAAAATACAAGTCTTTTTTATATTAAGTCCAATTGTATCAATGAAGCCCAACAGGTCAACTTGGCAGTCCACATACCAAATCCATCAAACTTCAAACTCAAGCCCAATATCACTTTTTCGATCTAGTTCACTTGGTCCACAATATCACGTATTTTAGTCCAAAATACAACAAATGGGCTAGTCTCCCAAAACGTCCATTTTTAACCATGTAAAAGTCCAAGTCTTTCTCCAGATCATTTAAGTGTCCAAATTCAGTCCATTTTTTTTATCAGAAAAATGCAGCCCAGAAAACGTGCCTCTTTTTAGCCCAAAGTATTCAGTTTTGTACCAGTTTTTAGTAGACTTCCAGGTCCACATATCAAGTTATGCAAATGCATCTCAAAGGGTTGTTGTAAACAAGTCGTTTTTCTGTCAAGAAATCTAAATTTTGTTTTCAGTTTCTCAAGTGATCCCATTTATGTATAACTTATACACAACTTCAGTATTACAAAACAACACGAGTTCCAGTTTAAAAAATCAGTTTACCATTGTTTTGTCAAAATTCATTTTGCTCACTCAAAAGATGTTGAGTTCAAAAATCAGTTTTTAGAGTCAAAGTTTGAAAAAAAAAAAAAAAAGATTGCACTCCTTTTATCTTAATTTCCTAGTTTACTAGGTGATAATCCCAGTGTCTACATCCATGAGTTTCACTAATAATAAGGTTTAAATTTACAAAAAACCATACAAACAAATAAACATAAAAGAAGAACTTAGAATACTAATGGGCTACCTTCCCCATTAGTGCTATTTTTACCCATAGATGGGCCTTCACCATTTACACCCATGGTTGGGCCTTTAATAAATATTAGCTTCCATTTCCAATATACGAAATCAGGCCCAAAATAGAGTTAGGACTGGGCCTCGACCCAGTCCCTGTATTTGATGTAAAGAAGCCCAAATGCAAGAGGTGTTTCATCATAGAAGAAGGATAAAGATTAATATCACATATAGGCCCATTTTGGAGAACACACAAACTTAACAATTTAATTCATAACAAGAATGGGTTAAGGCCCAGTAACAGAGCAGTTTCAATATTCAAAACAAACAAGTGACTTATGTATACATTATGTATATTTGAGTATACTTCGTGTATACACATCCATAAGGATGTTTAAAGGGTTAATATTGGAAAGGTTTTGCCCCCGCCTTCCCGATGTTGCACAAGTTCCAAGGGATTTCTAGGAATCCCAGGCATAGCTAACACCGGGGAGGGTTTAAGCTTGATCCATAATGACCAACTAACCTCCTTATCAATGTGTTTAGTCAAAGTATACTGACAATGTACATATACATAAACAACTCAAATACAGTATATTTGCAAGTATACACACACAGCAGTACTTAGACATACACAGAACCAAAATAAAAGCACACTTGTTGTATTTAGGCATGTACAGGATTGAGATAAGGCATGTTAGTGTCTACAAAATTTTAGACAGGATATAAACAGCCTAGATGTATTGAGATAACAGCTAGTTCCTTTTCCATTCAACATAAAGGAACTCACAGCAAAGTATATAGTCTTCAAGAGGCCCCAAACTATAGCTATTTAACATATCATCATACTATGTCATACATAAAGGCATACCAATATCCATTTGCTGCATTTCAGACAGATTAAGCAATAGTACTCCTACGCTTAGTTAACAGGATCTTTAGTTAGTTTAAGAATCAAAAAGTGCCAAGTAAGATTCAGTTTTTAAAACAACAGAGCTTAGGCAGTTTACCCCTTCTCATTTTGATCCATCAACAAGCTACATACACACAAGCAGTCTAGTAATCATGTTGTTTAGGCTAGATTAACCTTCTTTATTACAGAAAAAACTACAGGGCTAACCACATCCTAATATCAATACTATTTCAAACAACTCAGAATACAATAAAGGGCAGAATAAACTCATTCCTAGAGTTAAGACCAATGTTAAGCCATATTTAGCTACACTAAATAGGAAGCAAAACTACACACACACACACACACACAAAATAACTAACATGAAACTCTAGGCTAAACACTAACTAGCTACATTAAACATGGAACTAAAGCACAAACAGGAATTAAAACACACATAAACAAAAATAAGACAAGAAAAATAATAAAAAGGGAATGAAGATTACCTCTTGTTGCACAGCCGAGAAGAGATATTGGACCTTTGGAAAAATTTTCGCCCCTTTTTGCCTCAGACTCAGCCCCAAATCACAACAAGAAACACAAGAAATAAACTTTAAAATTTGAAACTTAACTCTGAAAAAGGTTTGGTTCTAGCAATAAGAAAAACCCCAATTTTTGAGTTTTTAGTGTGAATATGTGATATTCAGTTCCAGGTCTGTAACAATGAAAATGTGGGGTCTTTTAGATAGGATCCAAAAAATCTCAAAACCTAGGGTTTCTTTGATGTGATATTTTGAGGGTTTTTCTCAAATTAAATCTCAATATACCAATCAACAAACGAGAATGAAAGTAAAAGGAGATATACGGCCAGATTTCACCCTAGATGGGCTTAATCCGCGCAATTCTCCTCTCAACCAATGGCAAATGCCTATTCAAACACAGATACAAACAAATTCCATTAAAGAAAATTAGTTCTTCCCGTTGTATACACAGAAAAAGCGAAGATAGAGATGACACTGATACCGTGTTTGGTTGAACCATGCTGGAAATGGTTGAGTTTTGGCAGAGCCATTAATGCTCTTGCCTTTTCCAGCTATACACAACTAAAACGAACAGTGTGGACCCCTTCCATTTCCATTTCCGGCTTAAATGACGCAAGAGAGAGAGTATACTCAACCAACGGCGCCTAGGGTTTTTACCCAAAGAAGACGAGGAGAGAGTATTTGAGAGTTCAAGGGTCGTTTAGTTTGCTGAATGTGTAAAAAATGAGGGTATTACCTCTTTTAAGGGTTGTTGGGCCGGGTCATGTCAATTATTGGACATGGGCCTGGTCCTGATTTAAAATAAAAGGGCCAACTTGTGTATATACACTTGTATACATGTGATAGATGACCTATAATATTTATAGAAATTATCATACCAAATCAAGATGGAAAATATTTTCTAAATAATTTATAAAATCATTTTAGCTCTCAGGAAATAGATATTTTGCTCTATTTGAATCCGGGGAGTCTGAGTGATTAAAATAAACTTCGGGAGGTCAAAAATTGGGTGTCAACACAATCTTCCCAGGAAACCCAAGACCTCTTTCTTCGTCTTTGGAGGTGGCAGTTCCAAAATGGTTTTGGTCTTAGATGGGTCTAATTCTATCCCCCTTCGGTACGACTATGAATCCCAACAATTTTCCCGCAGGTACTCCAAATGCACATTTCGTCGGGTTCAATTTTAATTTGAATTTGTGAATTTTGTCGAAGAACTTTCGCAGATGCGTAGTGTACTCTGAGCTTTCTCTTGATTTGATGATGACATCGTCCACGTAAACTTCAATTTCATTATGGATCATGTCGTGAAAGATGGTGGTCATAGCCCTCATGTAAGTGGCACCGGCGTTCTTGAGACCGAACGACATTACTCTGTAGTGATGTACTCCCCATGGAGCGATGAAGGTTGTTTTTTCGTATCCTCTTCACTCATCAGAATCTAATGATATCCTGCGAAACAATCCATGAATGATTGTAACTTGTGTTTTGCGCAGTTATCGATGAGTATGTGGATGATTCGGAGTGGGCAATTGTCCTTGGGAGTAGCCCGATTGAGATCTCGGTAGTCCATGCATATTCTGATCTTCCCATCCTTCTTAGGTACCGGCCCTATGTTGGCCAACCACATGGGGTATGAGGTTACTTCCACTACTCTAGACTTAATCTGTTTTTCTACCTCATCTTTGATGCAGATGCTAAGATCCGGCTTAAATTGCTTGGTTTTCTGTTTGACTGGCGTGAAACCCGCATTGATGGGTAGTCTAGGGGCCACTATGCTGGTACTTAATCTCAGCATGTCAGCATATGACCATGCAAAAATATCCACGTATTCTCTTAGCAGATTTATCAGCTCCTCCTTCTGAGGTTCTTCCAGATGTGCACTTATCCTAGTCTCTTTGATATTTCCTTCATCTCTTTGGTTGATTGCTTCTGTTTCATCCAAGTTCAGCTTTTGCTCATTTGCAAATTGCTCTACCTCTTCTACGAGACCCTCAGGCAGTATCATTTTCTCATCGTACTCCTCGTACTCTTCCTCTCCTACATCACTTGACTCACTCGTTTCGCAAAATGTCATGACATTTAGGCCTGTCTTATTATTTTTATTGTTGAAAAGTCAAAGTAAAGTAAGATTAGTGTCAAACATATACGCAAGTTAAAGAAGTTATTTTCCATAATTTGAGGCCTTCATTAATTCCGAAGTTAAACATTTAGGACTAATTGATGCGATCATACCAGCACTAACGCACCGAAACTAATCAAAACTCCGAAGTTAAGCGTGCTTGGGCGAGAGAAGTACTAGGATGGGTGATCCCATGGGAATTCCTCGTGTTGTATCCCTTCTTTTGTCCGGACTACGCTCTTTTTTGTCTATTTAATATATATTTTTTGAAAAATAAGCTAGATCTCGGAAAAATACTCAAAAAAAAAGATTCGTATAAAAAGGATAACGGAGCACGAAGTTACGCATATTTAAAGTTTTGCACTTACGCGCCTTATTTTTAGAGAAGAGGGAGGGGGAGCAAAGGGTTTAAGAGAATTTAGAGCGCTAGCACTGATGGATGCGATCATACCAGCACTAACACACCGGATCTCATCAGAACTCCGAAGTTAAGAGTGCTTGGGCGAGAATAGTACTAGGATGGATGACCCCATGGGAAATCCTGGTGTTGCATCTCTTCTTTACTCCCGAATACGCTTATTTTCATCTATTTAATATATTTTTTTAGAGAAATAAGCTAGATCTCAAAAAAATACTAAAAATAAAAAAAAGAAATCGCATAAAACGGATAACGGAGCTCGAAGTTGCGCATATTTTAAGTTTTGTACTTACGCGCCTTATTTTTGGAGAAGGGGGAGGGGGAGGAATGGATTTAAGAGACCTCGGACTGATGGATGTGATCATACCAGCACTAACGTACCGAATCCCATATGAACTCCGAAGTTAAGCTTGCTTGGGCGAGCGTAGTACTAGGATGGGTGACCCCTTGGGAAGTCCTCGTGTTTCATCCCTCCTTTTATCCGGACTACACTATTTTTCATCTATTTAATATATATTTTTTTAAAAAGAGCTAGATCTCGGAAAAAAAAGATCGCATAAAAAAAAAAAAAAGAATCGCATGAAAAGTATAACGGAGCGCGAAGTTAGCATATTTAAAGTTTTTCACTTACTGACCTTATTTTTAGAGAAGTGGGAAGGGGAGAAAAGGGTTTAAGAGAATTTAGAGCAATAGGACTGATGGATGCGATTATACTAGCACTAACGCACCTGATCCCATCAGAAGTCTAAAGTCAAGCGTGCTTGGGCGAGATTAGTAATAGGATGGGTGAAACCCTAGGAAATCATCATGTTGCAACTCTCCTTTTGTACGAACTACGCTAATTTTCATCTATTTAATAAAAAAAATTCAAAAAAAAGCAAGATTTCGGAAAAATATTAAAATTAAATTTTTTTTTTGCATAAAACAGATAACTGAGCGTGAAATTACGCATATTTAAAGTTTTGCACTTACGCGCCTTATTTTTATATGTCACGACCCAACCAGAGGGCCATGACGGGCACCCAAAACTAACCTACCACGCACCTCTGAACATACGTCATCATAATCATTTCTAGGTGGACCAAAAAAATAACTCATGGGTATCATACTCTGCAAGGGCATATATCACAAGATAATGACACATCTCTATATAATCATTAACAACTGTGCCCATCATCACAAGCCGACATGGCTGCTAAAATATTATACCACAATATGCACTGATAAGGTTATGGAACATCTAGCTACATACATCTGTCTACGAGCCTCTATATAGAATACAGGAATCATGAAGAAGGGGCAGGACTCTGCCATACCCAAGTGTATACACAAAGAGTAATACCGATGAACTGCAGCTTCGAAACAAATGGATCGCTCCTGAGACTCCGCTGATGAAGCTCCTAAGGGTCTGGTCCGTCTACCAGTCTACCTGCGGGCATGAACGCAGCATCTACAAGCAAAAGGATGTCAGTACGAATAACGTATTGAGTATGTAAGGCATGGATAATAACATAACAAGAGATATAGAACATAACATGAGATAAGGATAACCTGTACATCTGATTGCCTCTTAAGGCGAATATCATGCATGCTCACTTTCTTTTAAAAAAAAAAACATTTTTCATACATATATAAATAATAGTGTTGCGCAATGTACAGCCCGATCCATAAATATTTTATATTGCTGCCAAACGTGCAGACCGATCCATAAATATTTTATATTGCTGGGGAACGTGCAGCCCGATCTATAAATATCATCATTACATATGTTGTCGCGAACAAACAGCCCGATCCACTTAACCATATATCCCGCGTCCGGGATGAGTAGACCAACTGATCAGGTGGTTATGCGTATATAACACCTCACCTTTCCCCATATCCCATATATACATATCTAATATACATATATAATATAAGTAGCATGCATGAGAGCCCAATTAAAAGCTACTATTTTATCGGAGTGACGTAAGGTCGGTAACCTCCGATTTATGTTATGGAACAATCATCATTGCTATATCTCACCTTAAAGGAACAAGTAACATAAGGTGAGATCAACAACAATGAGTAAAATCAAGGAGATCATGAAATAAACTCAACAGTCTCATAATAGCATCAAAACTATAAGCTTTTGAATATCTAGAATGCAATCATCATCATCATCATTATCATCCTACGAAACGTCTATCTTTAGCAATATAAGAACTTTGAGAATCATGAACTTCTAGCTTTTTGGGAATAAGTATATAATGGAAAACATGTATGAGTTCATAAGAAAGAATCATGCCTTTAGAAAGAAAGGTTTAGCCTTAACATACTTTTTTGGTCTCCTTGAAAGACATAACGCTTATCCTCCCAAGCTCGTAAATCTAAATTCAAGAGAATTCATATTATTGTTAGGCTTATTGTCATATGCTTATCTTAAGCCTTCAAATTAAACCTCCTTTAGAATCTGCCGAAATTCGGGCAGCATCTCCCCTATATCTTATACTCCGTCCAATCTTCAAAACAACTCCCAAAGCACAATAAAACATCAACAATTCCATAATACAAAGATTACATTCAAACTATACGCAATTCAATCCCAAAACATCTTTTCATAATCAATCCATAACAACAACTTCATACAATCCCTTATACACTCATATACGACCATTCCTTAACATCATTATTATCCCTCATAACAAGATTATGCTCTAAACATACTAATAATTATAACTCAAGTTAATTCACAAATTAAAATATCATCAAATGCATATTTGAACTTTTCCTCCAATTTTTCTTCTCCTCAAATCTTAACATAATTACCAAACAAACTCATAAACATGAAACTAAGATGAAATCTTACCTCAAAATTCAAGAACACTTCAATTCCATGGTTACTTCACCTTAAAAATACTCACCAAAACATCTTCAAGAAGAGGAGACAAGTGTAGACCTCACTTAGAACCCTTAACCACTTTAATCTTCACTTTGATCTTTGGTTTAGGCTTGGAAATATGTTGGAATGTGGTTAGAGAGGTTTCTAGGGCCTTCTAGGATTTGGGGCTATGTTAAAAGTGAGATAAAAAAGACCAAAATTGTCATATATACGTTTAAGAATATATGTGCATGTTGTGGAGGTTGGAAGAATGTTCTAGAGGATTTGGGATATGTTTAGGGTGTTTGGTTATTGGATGAATGTTGTGGGAAGTTCTAGAGAGGTGTGGAGATGAGAAATGGTGAAAAATGATGAGTTAGAGGGGGTATTTATAGGTGTGTGGGTCGGGGTAGGCTCCATTGGGCTGAATTAGTGGGCCTTAAGTGAGTTTCTAGAGAATTAGCGTAGATTTACAGGCTTCTAGCAATCCGTCTTAAAATGCCGATAGCTCCCTACTCCGATGTCGTACTGATGAACAATTTGTTGCGTTGGAAACTACACCCGACGAACCTCATTTTACGCTCT